>NC_053416.1:22499794-22799794 GCF_016859285.1 Xiphias gladius | reverse complement strand
GGCATAGATATGTTAATTATGCCTGCAATTTAAACTCAGTACCAATACAATGTATAACAAGAGTCTTGTGCTTGTTTTTTGCAGTCTCCCAGGGCTTACACAATCAGCTTTGTGTCTTCCATCTGATCCTAAAGGCCTGTGCAGCCTTCTCAACCTTAAATCTCCCCGTAGGAATGAATGATAATCTCACATTCAGTGCTTCCCATGCTTTATCATCACTCTCCTTCATATGAAAAACAATTCTGGAATGATACCATCTGTATAAGATTGTTTAAAGGAAAAAAAACATCTAATAGTGCAGCCGATGAACACAGTTGTCATAGCAGAGCAACTAATGTGGATACCAGATTGTTATCATATCCGGTGATGGGTTTCTCTCACTTATCTCAAGCTCCCTCTTATCTAATCCCACAGAGACATGCTGTCATGTATATTCGATCCCAGTAGCATTCAAAAATATTGGGGAAATGACAGTGTAAAATAGTTTGGAGTTGGCCAACTTCTCTTTTGACATTTGATTTGACATGCTCTGTGGTCCCTGTCGGTCTGCTATAGGAGCATTTGCCCCGTCTCACTGTTGTATGACTAAATCCTGCATGAGAAAGTGAATAACAAATCTAAGATTTAGCCAAAAAGAGAACATGGCCTGAATTTAATGAGGGCCTGTGGTCATACAAGACGGAAAAACAATGTGTTTAGACTCGGTTATCATTCACCATGCTCAAATAGTAGAGCATGAAATA
This sequence comes from Xiphias gladius, assembly GCF_016859285.1. Taxonomy (NCBI): domain Eukaryota; kingdom Metazoa; phylum Chordata; class Actinopteri; order Istiophoriformes; family Xiphiidae; genus Xiphias; species Xiphias gladius. The sequence continues at coordinate 22,799,051 of NC_053416.1, read as the reverse complement.
TTTTCCAGGTGAGAATATAGTATGGAGAAACGTGTGGGTTCAGGCTCTGATATGTTTGTGCATGCACGTCTAGCTGTGTATGTCCTATGATCTTTGACACAGGACAAGAAACAGGACGAACGCCACTGCTACTGAAAGATCACAAGAATCACGTGACATATTTGAAAAGCTTTCTGTAAATCAATAAAATTGACCACCCTGGCTAAAAAGCTTTTTCCTTCACTGGCAGACAAAGCTGAGGCATCCAGCAGCTATGAGCGTGACTCCAAGGTCCATAGTTCAACAGTGTAACTTGTGTTTACAGAGGCTAAGTGGTAATATCCCATTCTTGGCCTCTGCAGAGTAGGACTAGCTATATAGAGGTCAACAAGCATGCCATGTTCAAATAAAGTAGCCATCCTCCCAGCCCCCATGTTAGAGCACACACAGATATGCTCTTTGCTTTCTCTCCCTCCTTCCTTGCCTCTCTCTTGCACATACAAACAAACATGCTACCGAGGATTTTTTTTTCTAAGCACCCACAGACCTCATCCACAAAGATGGATTGAGCTTTTGAAAATAATGAGAACAAGCACTTATGCCATTCATTTACTCACATAATGGCACTTGGCCCTGACTGCAAAGTTATTAAAATGCGGAATAAAAACATCTTGCGAGCCAAAGTTGTGCTTGAATTACAATAACATAATGTCTAAGAGCCACAGGGCTTATCTGAAAAGGCGCATGTGATTCAAATACTTACTATATTTGGTTCACATTTCTGGATGTTAATTGCCCATGTTGTAATCAACACTGAGCAAAAGCTAAAAGTGAATAAATGAATATCCTGGTCAGTGCTTTTTGTATTTTGAAATAACCACTAAATCTTACTGAATTCAATTTTAAAAGGAGAAGAATCTGCTGATGAAGTTGTATCTTGCAAAGAGCAGAGTAAATCTACCTTGTACTGCAACATAAAACATAATGATGCAGTTTGTTAGTAAGCCAAGCAATGAAAATAAATCTTGACCTGAAGTAAACCGAGAACATCATGCACAGCATTTAAAAGGCTCTTATTTGGCTTGTGTTCAGAGATATTCAAATTTTTATTCTTTGAATTTCAGCGGAGACCAAGTTTCCTGTCACCAGGAATTGAGCAGTAATAATTTGTGATATTATCACTGTGTCACTGGGGCACTGTTGCTACAATGTGTTTTGGCATTGCATTGCCCTGTGTATGTTCACTATGAATAAGGTTATCAGTTTAGCTTAGAAACAAGACGCATAAAATAACTCATATACTCACACAAGCCACATTAGGGAAACTTTACCTTATTTTCCTTTACTTTCAAGATATTTCAAATGATGCAGTCGCCTCTTCTTCCTGTTAGCTGCAGACTAAGCTTTCCTCCTTTAAACCCGATTGTAAATGTATCAATAACAGGGAGGTTCAGTAGGTGTTGCTGTGACTGTCTGATCTCTGTCAGATAAAGTATGTGGGCGGATTGGCAGGATTTCAGGGGAAATTGCATGCTAAGGTTATAAGGTTTATAAGGAGTGAGAGGAGAAAAAGTTTTCAATTGGCAGAAAATGCCGTCTAAGGTGTTCCACGGTCTGCTTTACTCCAACATTACACCCCATTCTCCTGCCAGTGTTTAAAGAGGTGACATGGCCTAATCTTGAATGGGAACCTTAAAGCCCCTCCCAATCTACATACAGACTGAGAGTTCTTCGTATGACAAAGTGGGAGCAGCCCCCTTGTCATTAGCTCAAGAGGGCTGCAGAGTGCTGAGGATGCAGAGAGGCTGGCTCCGTGCCCTCAGCCTCCATCTGAACAGCCGGGCTGGAGTGTGCAAAGGCTCGCTGGGCGAGGGGTCATGCAAAGCAGATTGTGAACCACAATGTCATGTTAGCTTTGCGGGTCAACAAGGCATTATAGCATGAAAAAAAAAAAAAAAACAGCTGACTGCTTGTGCCCTGTCTTCACAAGGAATGGATAAACTTCAGTTCTTTGTCAGCTGACACCTGCTCAAATCCTACTCTAGAGCCTGCTTTGTTACAGGACCAGTGTGCTACAACATGAGTCTCTTCAGAACGACGTCAAACAGTGTTATTCAGAGGCAGTTAGGCAGAGAGCTGCTCTTTGTTGAATGACTTCTGTAGTTAAATAGTGTGAAGTGCTTGTCAGCTCAGTTGTTGCAACACTGCTTTGCTTCTCTATCAGGGGTGAGGTCTGGCTAAGGTTAGCCCCATGTTCTCTCCCTTGATGGAGCTGAGGGTTAGTTGTTCGGGTGCTGCCCCTGTGCACACAGGAACATTCCAGGCACTCAAATAAAGCCATAGCCGTGCCTTTGTTGCAGTGCTGACTAGACAAGAGCCTTTCTGCAGGGCTGCTGCCTTTAAAAAGACGAAGTCGTGCATCCCCGCTGGTAAATGATCTGACATACTTTTTCCTGCTGCAGTCTTTTCACAAGCCCTTGTTGTTAGGCTGTCGTTGTTATTCTCCCTCTCCTTTCCCGCCTTCTTGGTTCCTTTGCCACCCCCCACCCTCTTTCATACACTTTCGCACACACATTGCAAGCAGATGGAGGAAAAGGTGTCTATATTGAAGATATTTTCCCCCTTCTTAAGCCGCCTTCCACCCTGCAGAACCAGCATGGGATTAATAAATTCAATATGAATTGAAAGCTAATGAAATGTGCACACCCACCTCTCCCTCCTGACTGCCAGCCGCTGGGAAGAAGGCTGAGCACAGAGCTCCTTGAGAACAGGCAGAGAGACGGAGAGAATGAGATCATTGTGACAATTACACTATCAAAAGCAGCAGTCAGCAAAACCATAAAACTGGCCTGCTGTCAGGAATCTGACCTGGGTGACTGGCTACAACATGCCCAGCATTCCTCTGTGACATGGTGCTTTGTCATTTTCTTCACAGTGACACTGTAGGACGAGCCACATCCAAGGAAGCAGCATTCACTCTGTGTTCCAGGTTTAAAATGTCTGCTTCTATGTGGAATTATTTTCCTAGAGCATGCATGAATATTTGTCACGATAGTTACTATCTTCGAAAATAGGGAAATTAAATTTAAAAGGACACGTGCACGAGGCTACACCCAGGGGCCTACAGAGTGTACATACGCACACAAAGATATCGGTACGGTGCAATCCTCAATCTTACTCTTGCATTATGGCAGCTTGTGCCATAATAAAGGACACGGTAGCCACAGGAAATACATCCAGCTTTGCAGACACTGCAGTTTTCCCATTATCCATATGGACTGCTGCAATTAGATCAGAAACAGAAGCAGGGAGAGAGAGACAGAGAGAGAGTGAGAGACATGCAGACAGAGAGAGATAGAGAGAGAGAGCTAGAGAGCAGGCAAGAGAGAGAGAGGGAGAGAGAGAAGGAGCAGGAGGGGGCTGTAAGACAGAGAGCAATGGGGATGTTAGAGTTCAACTCAAGGGCATGAAGTATGTTGGCTGAAGGGCTGTTGATGTAGTGGAGGCCCTTGTGCAGCACGACCAGCCATGTTTCCAATTAGAGCAGCCTTGGACCCTAATTGTTTAATCGGAGGCTGTGTGTGGGATGGCGGAGGCTCCAGGGACCGCGTGGTCTCCCCTTCTCCTCAAGTGATTGATATAGAGGCCCCTTTTACCACGCAGTGGGCCTCCACTCCTCATGATAGGATTTGATTGCCCTATCAGCACCACCACCGACACAAAACGGCATCCCCGCCCCCTTCCAACCTTGCCCCATAGCTTCCTGCATTGAGCTCATTACATTAGTTGATCATGCTGTAAAAAATGCGACACTTGCGGAAATTTGTAAATTAAAGGAGAGCTGTGTTTGATGGATACGCCAACTTGTATTTCAAACAAACAACATATATGAGACACATCTACCCTTGTTTGAGTCACTTAACTCGCGACGTCCGAGCCTCAATTCAATTTCAAGCTCATAAATGTCAGGATCTGAGCTCCAGTGCGAAACCCCAAGTCAAGCCAACTCATAAGTAGACTGTGAAACAAGTCATTGAGATAAAGTCGTTATGTAATGTATTGCATACATTTAGAAAATACACATTAGAAAATTGTCTATTATATATGTATAATATAACATTCAAAGCCCTCTTCTGATCAGAGTCTGCATCATGTGCCTTGTGCTTCTGTCACAAACTATATTTATTTCTATATCTATTTATTTTTATTTCTTTCCTGTATCTTCTGTATCATATTTATAATTTAGAAAATTCTATAAACTAGTTAATTTACAAAAGAACTAAAAGAAATTTCTACAGTTTCTCCCACTTTGTTTTTTGATATTTGTTCAGTACATTTATCCACATTTATAATTGTAATCTCACATTAAAAGCTTTAATGATTAGATGCGTAATGACCTTTAGTTACGTTTTATTTGTGCGGGTTGTTTTAGCAGTTTGCTCTGTTGCATTATGTTTTGTATTTGAAAAGGCACTGGCATGACAGTGAAAGGTACATTCATCAAATGCAACAGAAACTACAGGACACTTTTGGATTCATTTGGTGTGTAATTTGCAGGTTTTACAGGCCGTTTCCACATACTGCAGCTTTTGTTTGGATAAAGAATGACTTTAGACTGTAACATTCATGTAAATACATTTTAAAAGAATTTTAGCCTTGCATGCATCCGCAGGGAAACAAACAACTCACAACCAAGGATCCAGCACGGCACACTCGTCAATATTTTATGGGACGTCGGTCAATATTCATGAGCAGGGTTTATTTGAACATGCTAGTTACTGGTCAATAAGTTTACCAAGTGCGGCATCCAAGGTCTCTGTAAACAGACTCTTACCAACACTGACAGATGCAGTATCCTCTTCTGTTCTGTTGATCAATAAATGCATTACACTAAATCGGTTGTAAATCTGGATGTAGAAAACAGCACAGTGATGACTCCTCATTATTAACACTCAATAAAGTTGACACAATCTGGTGAGGACTGTAGTTTTCATTTCTATTAATGCATCCAATAAAATTCTGTACATGTCACTACCTGCTCAGTGCAAGCTGGGAAGGTAGAAGACATCCGTCTGTACTTCCACTAGAGGCTACACTGTTCAACGTGCGTCTGCAGGCGTTTGTGTATCAGTTCCCATCCAAATACGTGAGTGTGTACATATGTGTGTTTGGATTCGCTATTCACAGTACAATATGCTATAAATACTCTCAACATAGCACACTCACATTGCAATGTGAACATTCATGCATTATGCATGTCTGCATCTGTGTGTTACATTGATGGTGTACAGTGTCTTGTTCTGAGAAAAAATATAGTTGGCATGATGTGTATGATCAGCCTGCACCATTTTTTACAGTGGATCTGATTTATCAGTGATGAGCACTTTCATGACTGTCAGCTTAGATGTCTCATGTCTCATGTCTCTCATGTCACTGTTTTAACAGTCATAGTGTCCAGTACCTGAAAAAAACGCAAGTTAATTTTGAAAACGTATGTTTTCAAATTCTCAGTCTTGATCATGTGAACTTTCACTTTATTTAAGGGGGAAAAAAAACCAGTGTGGAAATTACAGCATGTTTACAGCAGCAACATTCTCCTTTTTAAAGCTTCTGTCACCCTGATCTGAAGACGACTGCAGAATTAATGAAAACTATGTAACTTATCATTCTATCAGTTTATCTACAGCTTGTGGCAGATGCAAAAAAGCCTGCATACATACTGTAAGCGATATCATTTAGTGTCAAATGCTTCTTTAATATACTCCAGTTGTAAACAACTGAAAGGGACTGTTTTGGCTGAGGGTATTTGGTTTGCAAATCAGATATGCCCTTACATGTTTGAGTGCTTTCATGCCATACCACTTACAAAGCCTGGGGAAGGGCACAGCCAGCTGGGTTTACCTCATTATCATCACCGCAGCTTTCACTGGACCACTGCCACTGAATCCCAAAGCTGCCCAGTCAGCTGACTACTGGAGGTTTTACTCCCACAACAGGTAGCACAGACAACAACAGTATATTTACTGGAGCAACCCGGTAATAGATGACAGATGATAAGAGTTTGCTGTAATCTCTTTGTGTTCATATTGATTAGAGATAAACATCTGCGCAGTACTACCAGCCACAGACGCTCTGTGTTGATGTGGTTTTGAGCACATATTAAACCCTTTTATTGTACTCCTGGCACGTCCACCCACTGCTCACACACACAAAGACACACACACACACACGCACACGCAAACGCACACACACACACACACACATCGCACACACAAACAGTGCACATACCATTCACTCTGGCCTTTTCTCTCTGATTCATGGCAGCGTGTGACCCGATGAGTCAGAGTTGGCCTCAGTGAAGCATGAATGAGGGGTAGGAACTGGTTAACTTCTCTGTCACTCTGTGGCCTTTTAACCCTGACAACAACAACATCACAACACCTCTGCCACCCTCCATGTAAAGCACTGGAGACTGGAGATAAATGCAAAAAAAAAAAAAAAAAAAAAAAAAATTCCATGTGACATATACATTTTGGTAAAAATTTTCCTTGGATCTTGTTTGCACTTAAAAAGTCCCTTCAAGTTAGTCAGACTCCTGCCCACTGAGTTATGAAATTTATCATGTTGCTGTGGCACCACCTATAGGTGACAGGCCATCAAGTTTTGCAGGATCTGTCAGAGTCGACATACCTTACATATGCTATCCAAATGTGGTTGTAATTGCACAGCATGTAGAGGAGTAATGATAGCAGGTATGTCAAACAGGCCTCACCCACAAGAACGTAGTCACTAATTTTGGGGAAACAATAGGACAGCTAGAATTGCCGCCTTGCAGTTGTATGCCTTCACCAACCAGTCGAGTTGCAGTTTGAATCCATGTCTGTCCAGGTAGTGAAGGCATTTAATAAAAGGCATTGAGCTTGGCCAATAAAGCTGATTGTGATAGAACACAAAGTTGTAGCCATGACAGTAGACAATGCTTCAAATATGGATGTTGCTGCAAAGAAGCTACAAATTCTAAAACGTGGATCTTCAACCCAGCGCAGCACAGAAGATCTACCCAATCACCAGAGTTTCAGGGTGGGCACCCAAGATTAGTGTCACCAATTCAGTATTCGACCAAATTCGAAATATGGTCACAATCTCCCCTTCTGTTCCTGAGTTATGTCGTTGAATAATGGCCAGAAAAGTGGTTTTGCGGAAGATTCTGATGTCACAGAGAAGTTGACCTTTGACCCTTTAGATATAGAACGTCATCACTTCATAATTTTATTCGATTAGAAATTTGTGTGAAATTTTGTCATAATTGGTGTATGAATTCCTGAGTTGTGGCCAAAAACCTGTTTTGTGAGGTCACGGTGACCTTGACCTTTGACCACCACAATCTAATCAGTTCATCCTTGAGTCCTAGCACATGTTTGGGCTAAAATTTGAAGAAATCCCCTCAAGGATATACTGAGATACTGCATTCACCAAAATGGGACAGAACTGACCTTGTGAGACCGATTGTAAAAACCCTTGCTCACCAGTCTTTTCACCCCCCTTTTGACAAGACTAGCAGTGAAAAAGCCAGTAGTGGTGTTAAATCAGACCAGTACTGAGGGAGGCAGTGGTAGTGCTTCTCACTATCACTTTGGCTGACAGAGATTTTTTAAAAATGGCGCAGTATTCCCAGTACCATTTTCTTAAGGATTTTCAAAGTAAGAGGACGTAAACATCCTGAAGCAGAAAAAAAATTATGGTCCTGGAAGACAGATATTAAAAGTAGGGATTTTAAGTCCAAACTAAATTGACTTTTAATGAGCCAATTTGACAAATTTTCACACTGCTTAAATTACAAATTGCAGTTCTGTAGTCATAAAGGTTGTAGATATTTTGGTGGATATCTTTTTCATTTCCATTTAATTTCCATTTTTTCAATGGATGATATTCAACACTGAATACTTCCCTATAGAAATAGATGAAGGAACCTCAGAGGAGCAGAGCAAGCGCTAAATCATTCACGGGAAATGTTCTTAGAAGTATTTTTTTTAGGACAAGTGGACATTTTCTGACAGTCTTGCATGCAATTACTTTTACAACTGCTAATGAGTCAGGCAGCTCAATGCACCCTGCAGGAATAACATTAATTTCAGCTTACACTCAAATTGATACCTTTTGGAGTGACCCTGGAATAGAGTTTGTCTGTGTGTCATGACCTGAGCAAAAACTAACATTTGGCAATAAATGAACACCAGAAAGAGTTATGATAACAAAACCGTCAAATTGGCACACTATTCAAATAGATATTTGATAATATTTTGATACTTGGTATTTTTTCAGGTTGTATTTATTTCTTTGTCACATCCCGGTGCCATCGTATAATTAAGGTACTGTATATGGAACGGGTGAAGCAATTTCTTGATAACAAATAAAGCTATAATAAACACTGAAGTAGTTGACATTGTAGTCACATCTTATGAGAGGTCTCCTGTGCCACACAAACATATAAATACTAAAAACATTACTCTCCCACGCTAAATCTGTAGAGAATACAAAACCTTCAATAGATATAACATATTTGCAATTATCCAAAATGAGGGGGTCCTTGATAATCAGCAATTAATCTCCCTCAGCACCAGTTTTTCTGAGTGTCAGTGATGCCTTAATTGATTTTTATTATGTTAATATTATGTTTACACAAGTGGTGTAAGTGTAATCTGTCTGGTTCTGATCCTCCTCGGTTATACAGTTTGTTGCATCATCAGTCTGTGCATTGCAAGAGTTCTTTTTGCGGTGGCACGGCAGTATCAGTCTGCTGGTGGGTCAATCGGTCAACCACTTTCCACCATGACTTTCCAACAGAGATCAATTGTCCCCAGAGGATGAATCCTGAGGACTTTGGTGATCCCCTGACTTTACCCCTAGCACCACCAGCAGGTCAAAGTGTTCTCTTGTTCAGTGAAATATCCTCAGATATATCTAAGGGATTTGTCCAATGCTTTGTAAGATATCCATAATACCCTGAAAATGAGCCCTAATGACTTTGGCAATCCCCTGACCTTTCCTCAAGCACCACCATGAGGATGGTGTGTAGTTTTAAGTTAAATGTGTCAACACCTATGAGATGGAATGCCTTGAAATTTGGTTTTGACATCCCTGTTTGAATCACTTTTTTTGGTGCATCCACTCTCTTCCTACCTATGTCAGAATTTCTTTCCCACATTTTGACATCTACCAAAGACCAGACTTCGACCTGTTGCTTTCAGCTGTTGTTTTACACGTAGGTGGGCAGAGCAGTAGCAATAGCACAGTAAGAAGAGGCAGTGTTTTTCAGGTCCAGAAAAACAAGGAGAGTAGTGCTTGTTGCTCAAAAGACAACACATCTTGCGGTTTTTCTGCCATCTGGGCTACTGAGGCTACTGCTGGTGGAGAAATTCATTCCTGTGCCTCTGCAACAATGCATTCCTTTGTGTATGACTGTTGACTATTGATGCAAAATGATAAATCTGGAAGGAAAGCTTGTAATGGTTAGAACACACAGATTGTGCAGTATGTCTTTAAAAGCCACTTCAAGTTGTGCCCTTATATAAGTCTGTTACTAGTCATCGTAGAACCTCTGTGCTGTGTGAACAGGTAAATGAAAACAGATTGAGAGCCCCTCTGGAAATTGACTGACTGTTAAGCTTACAAGTTCAATTCAGAATGCTATTATTAGGCTCAGATATTAATGAGCTTTAGCTGTGTAGCTATCTGTAATCTTAGCTGTCAAACATGCTCCAGTTATTTCCCTCCCGGAACAGTAGCTTCAATTTTGCTGTCACTGGAAAGAGAGATCCAGAAGATCTGAAGTTGCATTTGGTTAACAATGCTCCCAATCACGTCTCAGTTTCTCTGTCATTGTTTACTTTCTGAATATTTAACACTTGCATGTTTGATTAAAGCTATATTAACTGGTTTGTCGGTTCAGTCCCCCCCCCCCCCAGACAGCTTCTCCTGCCTTTTTTCTTATTCCTGCCAAATACATTTTCTTTTACACTCCTTCTCCGTCTGTACATGTCTCTCCCTTTGTGTGTCTGTCTCTCTGTTTCCACTGCCCCCCTCCCCCCTTCCATACAGCTTGGAGGACACCAATTGAATTTCAGTGCAGGGAGTGTGTATACAGGGATTTCTGCTGAAGGAAATACATATTTAATGATAAATAGGAAACTGTGCCTCTTTAAAACCTCACCCATTAAGCCAGCATCACCCCTCCTCCCTCCTCCTTCACCTCTATGGGCCTAATGTCCCTTCCTATACTTCTCTCCATCCCTCCATCACTCGTCCAAGAAACAAAGGGGAACAAAAACCTCATGCACTTGCCTGTGTTTTACAACTAAGGCTTTAGCAGCAGTCATGCTCACAAAATGCAGGAGCATACGTCCGGGCTAAATTAGATTTGAAGTGTGCCTTTATTTATTTATTTGCCTTTCAACAACTGATTAGTCTCCCATGGCCCTGGAGTTTCATGCTAGACTTAGCATTTCAATTCAGCACACATCTAGCTTTATCCTGAAGCCAAATAAGTGTCTATCTCCAGTGGGAGTTTCAGCCCACAAGAGCGCAACCACTTCTGTGTGCGGTGGAGGAGGGGAGGGTGGGTGAAGAGAGGAAAAAAAGCACTACGCGCTCACTCGCAGAGATGAAAAATAACAATGAGTGATCGCCGTGAGGGGAACGAGATCTTCTGGTGTAGACGGCAATGCAATTACAGCAGACAAACTGGACAACACATAATACCCTTTCCCTCTGTGTGAGCTGCACACATCTGGAGAGGCAGCAAGGCTCCTCTTTTCTCTTCTCCACTTCTTCCTCTACTGCTCTCCCCAACAGTGGCAGCAGAAGTAGCAGCAGCAGCACAACTACTGAGGGGGCTGAGGGGGCTTATTTGTAACAGGAAAACACCTTACCAGTACATCTCAATGACAGGTGACAAATGAGCCTCAAGTTCGGCAGGGTTATTCCCTGTTCATAAATCAAGGCAAACTGCAGACAGGGGTGTATGTAAGAAGATTGGTTTACTCACTGCTCCAGAACAAACCTAAATGACACCAATGAAGCAAGCAATCTAGATCACAGATGTAGGCAGGGGGAGGTAAAAATTCTGCTTGTAAGCACTTTGTCATGCCAACAGTAGCTCACCTTTTACAGCCTACAGAGTGCCGGCCCAAGTAAAACACATTATATTACCAGTGAAATTTTCAAATCACTTGCTTGCTGCTGGTAGGATTTCAGACTTCTATTCAAACTTCTATAGTGTGACCGTGGGAATTTCCAAATTACTAAACAGGAATCCCTTCCGAATCACCCATGAATTTGTCCTTTTAATCACCATGTTTCTCCCTGCATCTAGGGTTGTAGTTATGAACATCTGGAACACACACCCCTCTAATATGCCAAGACTAAACAGGCTAAAAAACCTCACTTGTGATTTAAGGCCTGTCGTTTGGCCATCTATCCTCCCAGAGCCCCATTTCTACTCTTCCCTTGTCCTCTTACTCGAGGCTGTGTTGGATGAGACGGATGCTTTTTGCCGGACTTTTCATTTGCCAGCGAGCTTGGCACAGGAATAATTACCTGTCTCTATGATCAATTACCTGATTACTCAACAGAGACGCACAAGATGGCTGTAGAGCGCAGCCTGGGCCTGTGCTGTAGTGGAGGATGGGGTTGCTGCACTACCTGCACACACAGTACACACCGTGTACACAAACACAGACACGAGAGATTAAAATGTTTACAATGCATGCATGCAAACTCCATATAGATAGATAGCACCCTCTCTTGAAAACTCATCACACACACACACACACACACACACGCAATGGATCACATTCTCCTTACGTTTGTCAGGCAGCCCAGCAGCTGACAGAGTCAAGGACACACTGACTGGTGGGCCTTTGAAAACACAAGGAAATCATTAAGAAAAATCCTGACAAATAACGGCAAGAGAGCGCCCCTGTGTGGGGCCATAAAGACCCCCTAAACTGCCTTGTTTAGGGGGTGCCTGAGAGGAATGAGCTGTAAAAAGGATGCACTGCGCATTGTTGTGCGATATTCAGATATTATCCTCGTGGTCTGAATAAACACTTGAGTCAGATTATCATCGTGTTGTGCACGGCCCCTTCAGCAGTCATCGTGATATACAGCTTGACCTCTAAATAGCACTTAGATGGAAGCTCAGCAGCATCCTGATCTACAGCGTGATCATGCACAGATACACAAACAACGCAGGAGCATAACATCCCCTCCATCCACCATCGTGTCACATCTAATCCTACACATGGCATACAGAAGTAGCTTGCCTAATGCTTGGCAGAGAAGCAGCGTTTGAAGAGGCTTTCCCCGAAACCACTAAAGCGGAATATTTGTTCGTGCGCTGTGCATAATGTATATTTGTGTTCTGCTCAGCATGGGACAGCCCAGACAATGTGTTTCTCTTGATCACACACACAATAAGATGTTAATCCCAGCCTGCCCTTTGTTGAGCAGACCGCACTATACCATGTCCTCAGAGGAAATGTAGATCATACACCTGTGAATGAGCACATCTGAAGTCAGTGGTGATTGATTGATGGCCAAGTTTTAAGGTTTGAACATGAAAATTAACTATAGGAGCTCCAAGGTTTTTATACAACACTTACAATGTGTATCTACAAGGGATCACCAAAACTTGAGCCTGAGCCTTTTATGCAGTCGTTCAGGGGTGTGTCCTGACTGAATAAATGGGACAACAGGTGGGAGTTAACATGAACCATGCAGAAAATACTTCCCTTACTCTCATAAACCTACAAAAAAAAAAAAGGGTCTGAAATCGGTATCATCATCAAGTTTTTAAAAAATCTGTCTTTGGAGGAGTGTGAACATCCTTAAAATGTTTTGCTATTTGTCATGGGGCAGTACTTTCTGATGACACTCATTATCTCCTACCTGTGGTCCCATTTACCCAGCCAGGGCACACTGCTGGCTAAATGCTTAAAAAGACCAGGCTCAGTTATCATCTCTCGATTTGGGCCCTGATGAAGACCTGCTATGGTAAAAAACCATGTTTTTTTAACATTGTTTCATGAACAAGCCCCAAACTCCACATCACTCCTGCTCCTTATCAATGCGAAGTTTGCTCTTTTGTACACGTGTAACAATATATTCTCGTATGGGCGTATTATTTTGTCCACTCACTGCACATGTATACACCATTACACAGTCTAGGCCTCACACAAACAAATAAACAGATAAAGACTGTATACTACAAGATCAGTTCCCGGGGAGTCGGCTCTTTCCTTCTGAGAAAAAAACAAGATCTTTCCAATCGGTTTACTCCATTTCAGCCAGTAATGAGGACTGGCAGACTTGAAGACAGCAGCTGCCTTCCAGTTATTGCTGGAGAAACAAAAATCCCAAGGTCTGTGTGGGAAAGGTAGCGTAGCATTCACAAGTCGACTCAGAGGAGCAGGCTGCTTCAGCAGGGGCCTTCTTTGTACAGATTCACTCCAGTTGGTGGGAGACACAGGCTCTTGCAGAGTTAAATGAATATTACTCCCAATTCCCCTGAAGAATTACTGAAAATTAATTAATTATTAAAAGTTCTCCTACACACAAACAAAGTTTAAGAAATAAATCACACCAACACAAAGCCATCGTTCAGACATATTGCATCTTGTACAGTTGGGAAAGTCAGTCACACAGACAAAGCTCTGCTCAGGGGCAATCACAGCTACGAATAGCTCTGGTTAGTACAGACAGAGAGTAAAAACCTTGAAGCTGACTGCTTTCATGAGGTGCAGACTCTGAGTGGCAGGAAAACACAAATACTACTCCACAGTCCTTTCTTCTCTCCTAGCAGACGCCGCATTAACATAATGTAGTCTGCTCGGATTCCTTCGTCTCCACACAATTATGACTCCCCATTTAGACTCGTATGCCAGTCAATAAATCCGTGCCAGCGAGTCAAAGCCACTCTCCCTGGCTCATAGATATGTAGATGTTATGATCCAGAGGTTCTCTTATTTCCTTCTCTGGGAGAAGCCATTGACCTTTTCCAGTCCCCTGCATGTGTCACTGCAAATAACAACAAAGCAGTAGCTTGGCAGAGAGGCACTGATACCATCATTCAGGTTACATAGAAGAGTAGGTCATTGCCTACGTACAGTAGCACCAATGCGCTACTGTTAGGAATATGAAAACAGTGGAGTCAAAGGTCTTATTAAAGTGACATCAAAGGTCACTGAGATGTCTCCGAGTGAGTGAACACTAGAACCAAAGACAGTAGCCTCTGGTTGAGAGAAGCAGGTTCACAGGCGGCAGGGTGCTGGTTCAATTCTGAGGGCCACTGAAGTGAATGAATAATGTTATTCACTCTCCCAGAAAATATGTTCGAGGTGCATTTAAGCAGGGCTCAATACTAATACCACAGTGGAGTCGCTCATTCAGCAACAGTAGAATGTTATTGTAGTATGAGCATCCAGGTGGGTTTGTACAGGGTATAAACAAAATAATGCCACACTGCTCCAGCCATGTTACTGACCTATATTGAGCTTGTAAAGCATACTGTATTTTGTTACAGACACTGTGTTAGAGATACAAAATAATGAATTTTTAAAATTTAGGCCAACAAGGCCACTGGCACAAAGCAAATCAAATTTTCACCTCACTTTGAATTATCGTTTCTCATACTTACAAAGCACAACATTTTTTTCAACTTATAGTACTTACTCGTACTTTAAAAATGTTTTATGAGTATAACAAATAGCTTAGTTAATTGGTAATAATGGCTAGGATAGTTTAGAAGAAAGTCACTTGATTTGACATGAATTTGACTTAACACCTGAGTATTGTGTTAAGATTTGCGGACTTGAAAAAATGCGAACCTGTCCTTTAATAATTTGTTCATAACTGTCACTGAACTAGGGAAGGAATTTTTGGTGTGGATGCTGCGTAGCTCCTCAAGTGATTGGACTTGTTATTTGAGGGGGTGTTCTGTGTGGTGAATTAGACCTATTTAAAAAGACAAAGGAAGTTATGCTAGAGGAGGATGAACACCAACCAAAGGGATTTTTCACAACCTGTCAACCCATACTGTTCTCTTTATGACTCATTACTAATCAATGACATATTAATAACATAATGTAATAACAACTGATCAAAACGATGTTTAGTAAGTAGTACGGTAAGTAAGATATTACGATATTATGTTATTAATTCTTTAGAAAGAATGCCTCATTAGAAAGTGGTACCCACCAAATGGCGAGGCGGCGATCTCAACACCAGACTTCTCCAATGTCCGAGCCAGTTTGTATGCGGCGATAATTCACAACTGGGTATGGCAGAGTATATCGCAGCTCCGGTAGGACTTGGATTAAGGAGAAATTTTATGTAAAGAAATCCATGCTCCCCAGAGAGCAGTATGGCTGTCAAAAGCACGTAGAGTGGGAGGTTACCATTACCGTTCACCACACAGTAATTACAGAATTATCATTACTAAACCTCACTATACTCTACCTTTCTTTACAGGGTGTAGCTTTCCAGACTGCTCCTTTGATCACACAGCCCAGAGACACACATAGAACAATTTCTGTATGTAGGCTACTGTATCATTTCAATCTGGCAGCAACACTTATTTTCTAAATGTAAGCTGTTCTCTGTAGTTTGGAAAGTTTGCTTTTATGTCGAGCTAAACTGCACAACATCTTAACCAACATTTTCTTCCCCTCCTGTCTTCCCACGCACCCCTATATGCAACCCCACGGTGAGAGTGAAGTGTCTAATAATCATCATGGTACGTAGCATTATTGTAATGGATACTGTCATTGCAGTTCCACGGTGAAGGTGGTGATGCTTAATTATACAGAGACCCAGGAAGGGGTGGGGGGGTGAGGGTGAGAGCTTGGCGCCTGGTACACTGCGCGCTGTATGCCTTCCTGGGAGCTGTCCGCCTTCTTTGATTCCTGACACTGTGAGATGCCAGCAAGAATCTGCCATCAGGAGCGAGAAAGAGAGGAAGGGTCAGGAGAGAAGAGGGGCTGCGGGGGGGTAGAAGCTGGTAAGTTTAGGACTGATTGCTCAAGTCAGTGATACAGGCAGCTGCACATGCAGATCCCCCCCTGGCACTGTTGGTTCTGCCTGATTATTTAACAGGAGCAACTGGAAGTGGTTGACATGGTTCCATGGGCTTTGTGCAGTGCGCGCTCCTCAATTATGGATGGGAAAAGTGACACTGTGACAGCTGTAGCTCTCAGGGGGTCGGAGAGAGAGAGAGGCAAAGTGAGAGACCGAGAGAGAGAGTAGGCAAGGAGTAATTCTTTCCTCCTCGAGCGGGAAGATAGGACACAATCTTCAGCGTAGACGTACACACAAGAGACACATGCACAAATACTCGCACATACTGTACACGCATGCACACATACACACACACAAGCCCCTTCCCTCGTCTTGTTAAATTAAATATGCCCTGAAAATGACGGGAGGGGTGGGGGTAATGAGGAAATTATTCACAATCCTTGACATGCTTTAAATCAGATTATACTCTCCGCCTGCCTCACCGGGCCCAGTCTAAAGACACAGTCCAATCCATTTCTTGCTTAAGGCACACCACCTCCTACACACACTCGTGTAATCTCACACACACACACACACACACACACACACACACACACACACACACACACACACACACACACACACACACACACACACACACAATGAAATGTAAAGAAAAGCTCATCTGCAACCATCTCAGTTAGAGACAGGGGAGTGAAGAGCGTGGAATTATCCACAGCTTCCTTTGTGGCTGGATGCAAGGTGGAAAGGGGGCTTGGACCTGCTGCCATCTCGGAGAATCATGAGGTCTGATCCTGGAGGGACTCACTATGCTGTGAGTGGAGGAAGTGAGCCAAAAGAGCATGGTTCCCCAACAGCCGGCTGTCTAATGAAATGCATATTAACCAGCTGAGAGGGAGGGAGGGAGGCATGGACAGGAAAATGGGAACAAGGGAGACATCACTGGCTCCAGCCCACTCCATTTTTCACCAGCTTACATGCCATTACACACCTCCACAGAGGGAACAGAGGGCCCATTGTTTAGCATTTAGGGCTCTTATGCTAAGAGAGACATCTTTGCTGGTACACCCTGCAATTACGTGGTAATGAGGTCCATGCATTTCGCATGTCTTGAGCGGTTAGAGCAGGTAGCAGCGAACATAAAGGGATAGTAGCATATAGCACAATAGAGTGTCAGATATCCCCCCCCACTAGCTCCTAAATAAATCAAGGCTACAAAATTGCAGCAATCATACATGTTATCCTCCCGTTTAAATAAGAGGGAACATTTCAGCAGTGACCTTGCATGCAACCTCAACATGTATGATCTATGGTAATGTATGTAAATTAAGACCAGTGATTGCTTAAATTAGAGCTTAAGATGTGTGTTTACAGATTGATGCACGTATATATGTGTGTGGTTGTGTGTGTGTGTGTGTGTGTGTGTGTGTGCGTGCATGCTTTTGATGAGCCAGAGCCTGCAGCATTCTCGGTTAAAGCCCACAGCTGGAGGCGCTGGATGGTCCAGGCCTCAGAGGCAACAACATTCAGGTTATACAAACACAGCCAGGCAAGAGAAGTCAATCTCACACACACACACACACACACACACACACACACACACACACACACACACACACACACACACACACACACACACACACACACACAAGCACGCACACAGGTGCAAAGACAAATGCAAGTGCAAGTTCACAGAAGTACACATACACACACCTAATTCACTCAATTTTTGCTGTGTGGGCTCATTTGCAGACACACACAACATCTGACTCTGATTTATACAGCAGTGTAGGGCTGCTGTACAGTACATAGCTGCATTCCTTTACACCACCAGTTAACCCGCATGGAAGCGTTATCCTCACTCTTCAAATACAGGGACGCATTCCACATCCATTCTAGTTAGTCTGGTTCATCTTACAATGTAAAGACACTAAGTAGTCTTAATCTGTAACAGAGCTAAGGTAGACTAACAGGAATGCTTACAATCCTGTTAGCCAGTGTTTTCCAGGGCCAGGAGCATCAGTCTGTGTTTGTCCCTCAGGACGGAGGAGGAGAGATAGGGTAATCTCAGAGATATCTACCACCACAGCTGAGGCCAATGGCAATAACAGCAACGGTGATAGAAAAAAAAATGGTATAGACAGAGAGGGATTGAAGCATGGGAATAAATGGATGAAATACAAACAGAAAGGAAGGGAATAAAAAAGAAAGGGATACGGAGAGATGTTGGAAATGTGTCTTCAGTGTGTACAGAAGATGAATGGCTGTCGGTGGATGTCCTGAAATAACAGCAGACATTCAAGGAGGACAGCGGGAAACAGATGCTGATGAATTAGTGTTTTTACACACTGAAAAAAGGAGAGATTAAATAACCATGGCTACACAGGATGCTCACTCTTTTTGAGGAAAACGTACAGATGTTACAACACAATACACTAATTTTTTTGTAATGCACACAATGTGCACAGTCTGCACGTGTTAGTTTTGTTTTACTTAATCTTTTTTTTAAGTCCTCTCTAAGTAAAATAGCATGTATTTCACATTGGTAGGATGACCTTCTATTGAAGCAGTGATACAATGTTTTTCTGACAAATACATAAATAGACCTATGAAAAAAGGTTATCTATCTTTAATTCCACTAAAATAATAATTAAACTTCTAATTTATTAAAGTCTGACACTTACAATTGCACAGATAATGTGTTGAAATTATATTTTAGGTGAGACACTAAAGGCAAAAACAGTTTCTTCATGCAATGGTCAATTTTGAGATTTCCGGGCTTTTTTGCTTCCATAACATGTCTTCTTTCAGACTAGTGGATTAAACCTCCAAAATACACATTTGGGTGTTTATTTTACAACGCGTCTCGCCTTCAAGCACACGACTCTATCTGTTGTTATCCAAACTCGATTAATTTCACTGACCTGCTGGTGTGCCAATCATTACAAACCCTGTACCAAACACCTTTCCAACCCACGGAACTTTAGTGGAAATACAGTGCCGAACTTTCCAAAGATATGTCAGAGACCAAATATGTCAGGCTGAAGTTTGTGAAAAAAATTGTATAAAATGATGCACAAAACATCGAGAATATTTTCATATGATGGAATGTATCAGCCATGAAAGACCTCCCGGGTCCGAATATTTCACTCGGTGTAAACATCCTGAAGCTTCAAAGAAGACAAGTTGATACAGACGTATAGTATATATGTATGTGTGTAGCAGTGGGTAAAAGTGTAAAATAATATGGTTTCTTCAGACTTAAAGCTAGTATAGGGAAAAAACAGGGGAAAGTATGTGAAGGAGTCTTAACAATTTTGGTGTGGTAGGAGTGTTTTCCTTGCACACTCTGGGCCCCATAATACCAATCACTCGTGGTTTGAATGCCACAGCCTGACTGAGTGTTGTTACTGACCATGTGCCTCCCTTTATGGCCCCAATTTACCATCTTCTAATGGCTACTTCCAGCACGGTAATGCACCATGTCACAAAGCAAAAGTCGTCTCAACTGGTTTCATCAACATGACAACTAGTTCAGGGAGCTTCATTGGCCTTTGGCAGCTTTTGGTCTTTGGGATGTCGTAGAATGGAGACTGGCAGCGTGAATGTGCAGCTGACAAACCTGCAGAAATTATGTGATGCAATCTTGTCAACATGGAGCAGAATCTCAAAGTAATGTTTCCCCATCGTGTGAAATCCAGGCCACGATGAACTGAGGCTGTTTTGAGAGCAAAGGGAGACCCTACCCAGTATTAGTACGGTGTTCCTAATAAAGTGCTCGGTTAGCGTATGTCAGACACTGTTGACACCTTGGAAGAACTGACTCTCTATTTGTGTTATTTCAGCACTAAGAATTTTTAAAGCAGTGTCAGAGCACATTTCTTTTTTTCAGCACTGCTCTGTTGTACTAAGGCCACTGCTCATTTAAGTTTTCCATCACTGACTTTACACATTCACCTGAATGCATAAAGACTGACCATTGCTGCATCATCCCTCCCCTTTCATTCTGTCCTTCTCAATTTCATTTGCAGCGGCGACGGGGGTCATTCCTACGTTTATCATTTTGCCAGCCTGTGGAAATGGTATGGAGGAACATACTCTGTACGCGGGCCAGATCGTATTTTAGAGCTGACACAACTTCTTGCAGCATTAAGGATCTTTTGCTTCAAACAGAGCCCTCTAATTACAAGAATCTAAAGAATAAAGGCATATAGACCTATGGATTGATGCAGAAAAAAATTGTCCTTTTTAAATCTTTATATTATTAAAACTCTGGAATTTTTTTTAATTCTGACGTATCGCTCTCATTTCAATATAACACAAACAGTCATACTATAAAAAGTAACGTTACAAAAATTTTAGTGCTGTTCATGTACACTTTCAGTGATCAGCAGCTGGGGAAAAACAAAGTTTTTCATGCATGCTTTCTTTGTGTCATGTTGTATTACAGAATCTGTACCGCCATAAATAGTCAATTATCATTTTAGTCTCCCAGAGCACAAAGGTCCTGTGGGTTCAGCTTATAAAAATACAGCAGGATGCAAGGTCAATCAAGTCTGCAGTGTCGATAAGTAGCAATTAATAAAAACGCTTTATGATTTCCTTTTCTTCTTAAAACAATAGGTAATATTTATGAGGATTAAGAAGAAAATATGGAGAGGGGAGCAGCAGGGATGCTCCGCTAAAAGCCATCAGCTCTACTTATATGGCTGTTTTCATCTATGCTGAGCAGAAAACTCCAGCAGTGGCTCCTGTAATTAGCTTTTGGCAATCAACATAAGATTATCTGGTTAATGACTGAGAAAAACAAATGGTATCCATCCTACTGGTAGAGGAGCTTCAGAGTGATCAAACTCACAACATCATTAAAGCCTGCTTTACACTTCAAATTAGCATGAAACAGCTCCAAGATAATTAAGCTAAGGTGGAGGTTAGGGCTACTGGAGATAGGAGATTTGTGAACAAATAATCGCACTCGCTTATTAATGAGGCATAAACAATCATCCAAAGTTTAATATATTTTCGGCATACCAAGATGAGCTATTCATGCCCGAGAGGTCTACTTGCTTTCAGCTAATGCAAAGCATCCACATCAATTCAAGGACTCAAGTGAAGGTAAAGAGGTATGGTATGGAGGTAACGGTCCCATTTTCGCTATCTTAAGTGGACGTTTCAGTCCTTGAACCTGATGAAATAGGACCTGGGAGCAAGTGTCCCGCTGTCTGGGAATGAATGATGAAAAGAAGGTGTCATCAATTAGAAGTACATTTTGAAATCAGTTTATTTGATAATGTGAAACCCCGGTTTGGGGAGTCAACCTGGAGCAACCTCGCACAGCACTGTGTCAAAAACTATTCCTGATCTGCATGATCACAATCTGGCATCTTTAAAGTAATCTGCATGCCTACAGTGTAATAAAGCCACTGTTTTAGCTGTGTGTGAGTGTGACAGCTGAGTGCTAAGTGCATCGTGTTATCATGATTCAATCAAAGGTGGAGAATGATGTGTGTACCCTAAGGACCTTGAGATAGATGGGACAAGAGTCCATAAGGGGGGAGAGTGCGATAGTGAGAAAAGAAGTCAGTGGCTGGGTATATACAGAGAGTATTTGTGAGAGAGCAGCGCCTCATTTGCATTCACTACAGACCGACAGCAGCGTCACGGACCGAACCAAGCCCATCACCAGCACGTCCCAAGGGAGCTGCTGCTGCTCTCGCCCAGAAAGAGGAGACGCCCGGCCTCCTCTGCTGATGAGCAAGCATGATTTTATTAAACAAAAACACAGAGAAAGGGAGAGAAATGAGAGACAGGGGGAGGGTGTCTGGGGGTGATTTTTTGTTTCCGTTATGCTGAGGACATGAACTCCTTTGGTAGTGGACCATCTGGATGTCTGTATACAGTTTTCACACTTTTTGTTGGTTTCTGTAATTCCATCCCCCTGTTGTCTCATGCACTCAGAATTGAGCACTATACATAGTACAATCCTAATAACAGATGTCGAATCTTCATGTAAACGCTTGTGGGCAATAATGATATTAATTGAGCGTATATGTCTCCAATGGACAAAGAAAGCCAAAAATGTACTTATACACATGCATTCCTTAAACTGCACTTTCTACTAACAGAAATGCATTTCATTATTTTTTTCAGCATATAACCTGTAGAACAATTGTTTTCCTAAACAGAGATTGAGACAACATTTTTTTTTTTTTAAACTTGTTTTATCTTAGGGTAAAGGAAGAGGGAGGGTGAGAGCAAATATGGAGATGGACGAGGTGATAACACATGTCCCTGTGGCAGCAGTGGAAAAAGTGCCCAGATCTTTTACTCATTGAAGAGAACCAATATCCCAATGTAAAAATACAGCATTACAAGTGAAAGCCCTGCATTTGAGTATTATAAGCTAAATGTATTCAAAAGTAACAGTCACTGTTCTGCAGAAAATTGCCCACAGCAAGTAACATATTATTATATATTACATTTCAAAGCGTAAGAAGTATTTTACTGATTGAGGTTATTAATTACTTTATATACAGTTTGGTAGTTCAGTCCAGTGGTTCCCAACATGGGATTCAGGCCCCCCTAAACGGTCACAAGATAAATTTGAGGGGTCATGGGAGGATTAGTTAGGCAGGAAAGAAGAAAAAAAAAAGTTCTGCAACACAGAGTTGCATTCATTTTTAAACTCATTTTGCATGTTTGTTTTTTTGTGAAATATTGGAGAGTTAATTGTTAATAACTCACAGACATTCCGACATGTGATACTGGGCATAAACGAGACACTTCTTTTGTGCAAAGGTGGACATAGGCCATTTAATGCAAAATCCTAATCTGAAAGGTTACTAGGAACTAAAGCTGTCAAATAAATGTAGTGCAGTACATTCCCTCTGAGATGTAGTGGAGGACAAGTATAAAGTATCATAAAATGAAAATTCACAAGTAAACTGCAAGTAACTCAGAACTGCACTTAGGCACGGTATTTGAGTAAATGTTCTTCAATATGTTCCACCAATGTCCTATGAGTGAATGTGAATCCATGACATTGTGCCTTAGCCAACTGAACCATCCTGATACACCTCCTACCTTTCAGTCCAATTCCTGTCATTTCGTGGGATGATAATAGACATATTCCAGATCTTAGGCTTCTCAGGTCAAATGGTTTGATTCAGTAAGGTAAAGTTACGTGAAATTTTCTTCTAACAGACACTTCATCTGGATTTTCTCTCACAACTTCGGATCGTGATCTATCAGAGCTCGGTTCACAAGGTCAAACACTGGGAACTGTGGCATAAGGGTAAAAAAAAATATCTGGCTACTTCCCTTAGACAGGAAGGAATTAGGTCAAGTCCTGGCCCTGATTCACTGTGGGTAGAGGTGTCAGTGGCTGCCAAGCACAGTTGTGGATCCTCCAATTTCTGCAGGCTCCTGCTGGGCCACACAGCATCCATCCACTGCAGTAATTAAACACAACCCACAAGTACAGTATACACACACTTACACACACGTGCACTATTTGCAGGCATGAGGCGTCCTACTCATTATAGGCCAAATTAAAGCAATCAATTGAAACTAGAGACCAGCAGAGAGGAATTCATTCATGGGGGCCTGATCTCCTCTATAAAGACCGCACAGGCTGTGTCAGCTATACACTGTGACTAGGAAAAAACAGTGCCTATTGACCAGGGTCTGTCACACAATCCGCCTGTTAATCACCTTCACAGTCAGCCTAATGGGACGCACTCATAAAGAGATGCAAATACATTTCACTTATTCCATGTTATATGAAACCCATCAAACCGGTTTACAATGTAGAATTCTGTTCTTCTGTGCCAGAAAAAATCTCTTGGCTGACACAGGGGGCTACATTGCTGCACACATCTGCAAGGCATTTACTAGCCCAATGCCTCTCTGAGTTTCTCTCTTTTCTTGCTTTTGGTTTCTCCAACATAAATACACACACAAGAGCGGATCAAAGTGTCGAACATCATGGAAAAAGCCAACTGTGGCAGGTAGGGTAATGCTTACTGTTTCTCTCTGTGTTTAGCACAGGACGCTGCAGAAAATGAACACATCTGCCAAAATCAGCCTCTGCATCTCTGCACAAGCCCGCTTAAGGGGGGAGCGAGAGTGTGAGCGTATCCAATTCCAACATTCTCTGTGTTTTTACAAACACATCATGCTCCTGTCACTAGGGAGCAACCCCCCCCACACACACACACACACACACACACCAGCCAGGCCAACTGTTGCTCCATCTCCTGGGTTGATTAGGGGAAGTGCTGGCTCCTGAAGAATGCAGGCCTGCTGCTGCCGCCGCCACTCTCAGCTGAGGATTTATTAGGGCTGGCATGGCGGCCCAGGCTTTTGGCCTCCAGCTAGCAGGGGAGAGAGGAGGAGAGAGCGGTGCAAGAGGAGGACCTCTGCTGAGATATTACATGCCATCAACTGAAAACATCATGGTGCCTCTTAAAGGAAAGCAGCAGCTTTAGAGCCTGTGCTTGAGTTCATTCTGGTGCTAATTGAAAAAAGGTTAAAGTTAGCGAAGCAGGGTTCCAGGTAATAAAAATAAAACGTGGGTAAAACATGACTTTCAATTTAAGAACATCGCAATCATCTAATAACACGGAACAAAAATCAGTTTTTACTACTTGGTGTCATATCACATTGAACTAATGTGCCATGTCATGAACCTTAAGCAGACGGGTGCTATGTGAACATTTAAATGGACACCGCGTTACACCCAGTCTGAGCTGCAATAACAAAACAATTACACCACAACAGCAACAAGATCTGACCAACGATGTGGATCCATGGTGAGTAACTAGGAGCCTCCACAACAAATGCAGTGGCCTAGATCCAGGCTCTACCCATCTATCAGATTGACAATTGAGAGGCCGTGTCGTGGCTGATAAGGCTGTTTTGTTTTGTTTTTTCTATGGCGGCTGGGAAGAAGCCCATCTGTTAAGATGAGAAGGGAAAAGGACCACAACTGTGTAGCCATGCCAGTGGCATTGTAACAAAACTGGTGTGAGTGGCTGCTAGGCCTGAAGAGGGGGAGGACGAGTACGAGGAGGACAGGGGAGGTGGGGCACATTTTAAATAAGCAGTGGCACCCAGAGGTCACCGCAAGACGATTCTTTTCACCTTGGTGGCCACCGGTCCGCTGTGAGGATAGCACAATATTAATCCGCTCTTCACCGCTCTCCAGAGCTAATATTATGGATTTATGCACTTCAGCCGCTCAGTAAACCAGTCAATTCTGATGACTGGTGATGGCTAATTAAGGACAGCCAATTATAAGAAGGAACCTCTGTGTTTGCGTCCCACATGAGCAATAGTGTAGGCCTACATTAGTATATGGCTATCCAAGAGGTGCAAATTAGCAGTCTTAAAATTTTAATAATTATTTACAACCATCAGTTTGTAGCAGCTGTTGTGTATTATTACTCTGTGCTACTGAAAGATGAATTCATCTGTGCACAGGCTACGCCTCCTTTCATCACATATGATACAACGCCACCTGCTGGATGTTACGAAAAAATACTGACCAACAAGAAGCTGGTGTTCATTATCAGAGAGAGATTTTGTCTCCTTCAGTGTCTTTGATGCTTTGCAGTTCTGTCTTTATGATGCATAGATTATAAGTGGAAGGCCTGGGGTAATATTTGGTGCTGCTGCACATAGTGACACTGCCCTTTATGTCTGTATGGAACGCTTTAAAATCCCTTTAGTGATTCTGTTGGTTGAGGCCTACCATATAGTGTTGAACACCTACAACAATCCACAGATTGGATTACACAGTCTGTATAGAATCCTAATCAGTTCCCTTAAATTATTAGTTATGGTGTTTACAGTAATGCCAAAATACCCCATAATTCCCTATTTTAAAAGGGTTGAAAGTTGAACTGTTTAGAGAAGCCACAAAACAAACTGTTGGCAACAGATAAAGAGAACGACAAGATGTTAGTGGAGAATCCTCCATGGACTAAAAACAAAACCTTCCTCAAATAATTTTCTCTCAGATTCTGTCTTGAAAACAAAACAAAAAACAAAAAAATCTCTTTACAGTCCAATTTCTCTAAAAAGTCTGTGGACAAAAAAGAATAATGAAATGAGTGAACAATAATCAATCAAATAATAATCTCACCCCACTGACTAATATATGGCAATGCATCTGTTGGTTTATTTTACATATGTGGAAATTGTTAGCGAAAATAAGCATTATTTAGTGACAACTGAGTCACTAGTCAAATAGTCAAGTTTGTACAAAATCATACCTGGGCCTATACTGGGTATGACTCAGATGTGATGTGAAAACAGGCACTAATGTAGTGGTAGATGCCAAATGTCACAAAGAAATAGAATCTAATAATAATAGTCTCATAATCCAAGGTCAATTTGATTTACTTATTAGAGGATCTATGTCAGCTTAAAAGCTGAGTATATTGCATTATATGCACATACAGTATTTTGTAAACACCATATAAAGTGGCATTGTGGCAGAGCCCAGATTAGGGTTTCTTCACTGAATCCAAACAGAAATGACTATGTTTCAGCATGTAGTGCAAACACAGTTGTCACAGATACATGTTACCAGCTTTACAAAAAAAAAAAAAAATCTACCTAACCCTGGTGTCACACATTTTGTTTCTAGACCAGGGCGCACACAAACTCTCTCACACACACACACACACACACACACACACACACACACACACACACACACACACACACACACACACACACACACACACACACACATACACTAACACCAGACTGACTGCAGACTCCTCTGGGAACACACAGACATAAATTAAGGCTGCAGATGAGAGAAATGTGCCACCCACACATTCATTGTCGACACAGGAGTTCTCCCCCATTGGCAAAATTTGGTCAAGCCTGTAGAGGGCTGGTATGGGTCTCTTTAAAGCTTATGTTTCATTGTTCATGGACAAATCATGTCAAAGCATGATTCAGACATATAATAGACTTGTGCCTATTTATTATTGTGTTTTAATGTCAGTTAATTCTCTGTGAGCTACCCTGCCTCTTCCAGACAGCAATAACATCCCAAAGTTCCTCCTCGGATTCCGTCTCAGCAAACAGGAGGGTCTCCAGATACTATGGATGTGATCTAAAAGGCCAGCCAATCCTCCTCTTCCCACTTCAACACTGACCTGCTGGACGGCATCTGAGGGTATGCGCGCACACACTGCAGCAGAAAACACAAACTAGATACAGCCAGTCATTAAATCCTTCATCTCAACTGTTGATGTATCATTGAGGCATTGATGCATAAAAGTAACAGGTATCGAACAAGCTGCAGTTATAGACCCTGCTAGTGCAAGAACTACTTATAAAACAAGTAAGCTGTGTTATTAGAAATCTTAACTTAATGTGTCTTTTCCTGATTGTGGAAATCATGTCCCGAAAGCAATTTAACATGCACTCAGATCGTGAAATGTTATTTGATGCTGTAAATGTCCTAAACAATAACACAAGCGAACAGGCAGTTGAAAACAATGAATTATTCTGATGTATCCATATGCATGGACACACACACGCACACACACACACACACACACACACACACACACACACACACACACACACACACAGGACGGTGCTAGCATGGAGTCTTTGGCAGCTCCAGGAAGACATCAGAGGAAGCAGCAGCTGGCACCGTGTATAGAGAAAGAAAGGGAGAAAAATGAAGGGGGATATACAGAGTCTGTCAGAAGCAATGTCAGGTCACTGCTCTCCTCATCTGCTCTCTGGCAAGCTCCATTCATCTTGGCAGATAGCAATTTATGTGTCAAGTTAACCTCCCCCCACAGACTCTGCTCCGATGTCTTGAGTGGGGCAGTACGACTCTACTGACAATTTCTATAGTGCAATAACACAATTACAGGGCACGGGATTGAGCCGGGGAACAGCTCTGACAGCTGTAGTACATTAACCTCCTTTCACCACAATTTCTGACTTCATGATCATACGGTGTCTAGGCAATACCAAGACAGACATTGGAGAAAACAAAAGCTCTTTTACAGAAACAGGTCAAAGGACTACTGTTAAAAACCTCTGAAAAGGCTCAGATCCTGTTCTGTGGAGAACCTGCTGGTAATATTGTATAATTTATAGCTGGTGTTGCTTTGTTGGTATTGCACGACATTTTTATTTGAAATTTCCTGAGGTTGGAACCGTGCGGTTTGCACTGATATGAAATCTAAATATTTCATTTGTCAACCAATGGGGTTGAATTCTCAAGTGTTATTTACAAGCTCAATTAGTAGGACTTTTTTGTTAAGTATAATTTCCCAGTCAGTGATAGAAAGTAACTAAGCACATTTACTAAAGTAGTGTACTTAAGAACAATTTTGAGGTACTGATTCTTGGGTATATCCATTTAATGTACTAGAAAATGAACACATCGGTCAAAATCAGCCTTTGCATCTCTGCACAAGGCCGCTTAAGGGGGAGCGAGAGTGTGAGCGTAGACTTAGCCAATATTTCATAAAAAAAGCAAAGATTAGAGAACAGTTCTAAAAATGAATAAAATTTTTGTTGCAGAACATTGTATCATGACTTACTACAATTGTAAAATACTACTTACACATTGTTGCATTAGTCTAATAATGTCATCTAATAATCTAATACTGTACATAATCTGCCAGCCATTGTTTTCTGTGGAACCACTTGCTTTTGATACTTTGAGTACAGTGCAAAGAAGTACATCTTGCTGATCTGTACTTTCAGTCAAGTAGAATTTTGAATGCAGGACTTTTACCGCTGATGGAGTATTTTTACATTGTGGTCTTGGTACTATTACTCTATTACCCGAGTACTTCTTTGACCACTGCCCAATCAAGACAGTTGCTTCACTAACAGTTATTTGAAAAGCTTTGTGGACACACTAGTAACACAGGAGAGTATGGTTCAGACCCACAAAACTATAATTAATACATTTTGTCTCGATGACATGATGAAAACTTGTTTCTGTGCTCTCGGATTTAGAGTTGCCTTTGGTACCTCAAATTAAACCCTAGTGGAGGAAATGAAGGGACTATAATTCAGCAAGCACAGTCCGAGGAGATAGAGGAGATTATGGGAAGTTCAAAAGCAGTTTCATCCTCTCCTGCTTTGATTCTCCCAATTTATTAAACTGTGGGAGATCATATCGGCTGCCCTTCGCCGCAGGTGAGCATGAGCAGGCAGGCAGGCATGGCTGTTTGATGAAAAAGACGAAGGCTGGTCGGGGGCCCAGAAGCCCAAGGCAACAGAGGGAAGACTAACAACATGTTCATACTGTAAGTTTGTTGGCTGACTGCAGGAAGAAAATCAAAGAGCCCCATTCCCCCAGCTCCAGATCATCTCACAAATACAGTCAGACTAACTAATCAAACAAACTTTAGTTAAGTAATTCAGGGAGAACTCGGTGGAAGAAGAGCCTGTACATATTAGCTTTAATCTACTGTATGAATAATAAATATTAATGCTCACTAATGTTTAATCAGTTGGAATTTTTCAATGTACGTACTGTATATATATATATATATATATATATATATATTATGCAAAGTTCAATGTGCTCATACACACTACATGACCAAAAGTATGTGGACTCCTGAATATTTCACCCATGTGTGATTGCTGTACATTTCATTTGAAAACCACGGACATTAAAGGGGCACTCCACCAATTTTACACGTAAAGATCAGTGTACTCATGATGAGTTGTATAATGTTTTCTGCCTTTCATCAAGTCTGGCTCACACTTGGTGTCATAGTTCATCCCAAGAGTGATGGATCGGGCTGAGGTGCAGGCCAACCCAGTTCTCTCACACCAAATTCAGAAAAGCATTTCATTTTAGACAATTATTCAGAAAATTTCATCATATGCTGTAGCATTAAGAATTCCCTTAAAAGAGTAGTCAACCAATTTAGCATTTCAATCCTATGACACTGTTGAACTCACAATGAACTATTTTTTAAAAAACCATCAAAATTGATGCAGTACAGCCACAGATTGTCAAAACCTGGTGCCTACATTACCCACAATGCAACTCGACTGCCAACAGTGTGTGGGGGGAGATTTGAGCGTGTTATGCTAGAGGCAGTTAATGTAGCCTCGAGCCACTAGCCTCAAGCAGTGATAAGGAGTGGGCTACAGAGGTCTGGTAAACTCACTTCTTTCTTAATTAGCACCCCCAGATTTTTTTTCATTTTCAGACCCAACAAACACTGACTCAAGTTACATCACTTGAGGCAATTTATGGGCTTTTATGCAGCTCCCTCTGGAGTGAAAAAAGGCTTTATAAAACCTTTTTTCATATATGCAGCAATACTGCTCAACACCTGTAAACAGACTTTGATGAGTAAAATTGCTGGAGTTACTCTAACTGTAATCGAGAGTTCTTACACAAACCATGGAAAAAAGCCTCAAACCAAAAAGTAAACCAGGTAGCTAAGACTCACAGTGTCTGTGAAGGATGAGGATTACATTCGGACTGACTGACCTGTGTCAAGTTGGACAATGCATAGTGAGGAAAGAGCCTTCAACCTTTTGGAATGCCCCAGTAAAGATATTTTACTTTCTGGCACTGGCAGTCACACAGGCCTATCTGTCAAAATTAAAGTTACTTTGATGAGAAAACAGAACAACAAAATGATGCCAGCATTTTCATTTTCAACTTACGTTACCGTTAATATCAGTAGTAATAAGTAATAAGCGACAGTGGTAACAGCTGTAGTGATATCACAATAGACCTTTTTCACAGCAGACATCTGGACTCGTCATAGTAGGAGAAGAACAGGTGTTCCTAATAACATCAATGATGACTGTTGTGTTCACGTGTCCCAGTAAACTGGGAGAGTGTGACAGCATTCCAGGAGCCTGACCCACATGGGATTCAGTCATCACTGACTTTATAATTTACATCTGTGCTTTTCTTGTGCTACTGTGACATGTCAAAATGTCTTGCATGAAAATGGCCAATTATCCAGAGACACATGGATTTGGAGACGTATTCCTCTTGAATTTTATTTAAAGGTACTGGAGTCGGAGTCAGTTTCAGTTCATTTAGGTTAACAAGTAGACGCGGACAGAAACTGAACCAAATTACTTAAGGGATGTGAGTCCTCATTCATCTTCTTTCGTGGTCTCAATCATAGAGTTGTGCTCTCCCTTGCATGCACCTCTCTCCCCTAACATCTGCCCTCTGTTAGGGAGGGACCTGCAGGGAACATGGCGGACCAACGCAAGAGACACCTCTGCAGATGACAGGAAATCGTGTGATGCGGAAGTCGGTCTTATCCTTCTTGTGTTTTTCCTGTGAACTAGCACACGGATTAAAAAAAAAAAACATGCAAAGTTTATTCATTAGAAATATATTTCTTCAAGGCTTTATTCAATATTTTAAATTAAGTTTCAATTAGTACAGATTTTGAAATGGGCCAATATAAAGTTAATTCAATAAGTCCTTAAAAAGTTGTCGATTATTTTAAATGTTTAATGTAATGTTTAAATCTAATTAATTCACTTATCAATTTCTTATAAACAATTAATGAAATAATGTGAATAGGCTGTGCTTAACTAGAAGGCCCTGTGAGCTATTGATGAAATACAGCGAC
Organism: Xiphias gladius; assembly: GCF_016859285.1. Lineage (NCBI taxonomy): Eukaryota > Metazoa > Chordata > Actinopteri > Istiophoriformes > Xiphiidae > Xiphias > Xiphias gladius. Next base: position 22,767,369 of record NC_053416.1, on the reverse strand, counting down.
CCTTAGTTAAACAAAACTAACCCAGCTGTTATGCTAAAATAAACAGACACACAACATCGAAAGTGTTACCCAAGTTTACACTTCAGAACATCAGTAAGGAACACATAGTTCAGAATGAGAATACTTTTACTGGCCAAGCTTGGTGTTTGCATGAGTACATTTAAGGACAGAAAGAATACAACACAATGTAAACCAATATATAAAAAAATATAACAAGATGGTTAAAACTGTCTCCCTCTGGCAATAGTGACCTTCAGGATTTTGATGGTAATCTGAAAAACAGTTAGCAAATGATCCAGTCAATCCTTGTCCTGTCCTGGATGGTACACTTTCTTTCCAGAGGGGTAAAAGAATGACCACACTAACCCTGTAATAACCTCCCTGTACTCAATAAAAGTCTTGAAAAGATAGTTTACAACCAGTTACACTATTGCTTATCCACTAATAATATCTATGATGGTTTCCCAACCTCTCACTGTCCTGGTTTGTACTCAACAGTACGGTATCCATTTTAAACTCATTTAACCTCAGGATTCATTTAGGTTACACAAATTTTTTTTTTTTTTAAAACATGACATGCAACAATGAGACAAAAATTGCTAAATGCTTGGAGCCAGTTAACATTTTCAAATATGTTTTCTCCATATTGGTATACCTACGCTTGCTGGAGTCTTCAATATATATTCGTTTGATAGACAACATGGAACAAAACCTTAGAAAAGCCAACAAACTTTGAAAGGATCCTTAATAGACTCTGTATCTTACTGCTGTAAAGTCCTTCCACTTTCTCAACCTTTCCTGCCACAAGTGGACCACGCACATGTGCAATGCAGATGTTCACGCAAAAACGGCACAAAGAAGACCAACTACTGCTGCTAAAGGTCACATTACTTCCTGTCAACTGCGGAGGTGCCGCTTGCGGAGATCCGCCATGGTGTCTGCAGCCGGCTACTCTTGCTCTGTTTGGCTGTTAAGCAAGACCCGCCCGTTTGAGAACCAATCAAAATGACAAATGACAACCTGTGACCCTGACATTCCTATAATTTACCAAAATCAAAATATATGGTCAGTCTATGAATAAAGTAGCTAGCTTCCCCTCACCCCGCTACAATGTATACACTTACATTAATACTTAGTGAATGTATTACTATGGCACTCACTAGAGCACATACCTCTGTAAAATGTAAAGGAAAGTGATAAAAAAAAAAAAAAAAGAAAAAAAAAAAATCCTGGATACGGCCCTTTAACCAGATCTGCCCCAAAATTGAATGGGTTCTTCTCTAGCCCATGCCCCATCCCGCCACCAAGTTCAGTTCAAATCAGTTCAGTACTTTTTTGCATAAACCTGCTGACAAATAAACAAACTAACTAACTAACCAACAAACAGACACGGGTGAAAACATAACCTCCTTGGCGGAAGTAATGAAATGTAAGTAATTTGCAATTGCGTGAAAAACAGTAATACTGTAATGTCATTAACCATGTTTTATACCTGAAATAAAATTATATTAGACTAAGCAGACATCAATAACATAACATTAATGTCAGTTAGAATGATTTGTCAAGCAGGTTAATACTTAAATTTTGGACACTTAATAAGAATGTACGGAGTTTAATTTCAGCAGATGCTTAAAGGCAGAGAGGGTGTTGCCACTGTCATTGGAAAATATTATTATTCAGTCAAGATAGATGTCCCATTCATTCTACAGTGCCCTGTGCATGACTGACCTCCTAGATAAACACAGTATGAACAAAAACCGCTGTGAAGAAGAAAAATCACTGTTACTCAGCTCTACTTTTCAATCCTAGGCCTTTTCTCTAACCTTTCCCAGATTTTGTTTTCTAGAAAGAAAATGTCAAAAATATACTTGCACAAGATATAGCACTTATTATCAAAACAAAATGTTGTACCTTGGACCTAAGGTACTACTAAACTTCTGTGATCAGTCTACTGATGCATGTGGCTCCAGGGAAATAAAGGCTGCCAGTACCCAGAAAAGAGGGTTCTTCTGTGTGGGGGGCAGGTGATGATCCCTGCCTTTGAGATGCTCAGGGCATATCAGGCATGCATGGAAGAGAAAATGTCATTAAGACAGACAGTAGTGGACAAGAAGGGATGCCAAGGCCACAGCTAGTGTGTCAGGATCAGCAAAGCAACGGCACTGAAGCTGATAGGATGTCAGCTCAAGGACACCTCAGAGAGGACATGAACCTGCACATGGTTCGAGGACAGAATTACTAAGCCGACGAAGCCATTTCTGGAGGTCGAGCAGTAACAGAGATATTTGATGAACATGTCACATGTTAGTTTTCATCTAAACTCAGTTTACTGTAGTGGTAATTACCTGTGTCATGATGAAAGTCAAAGGAGAATATAAGAGAATAAAGACAGTGATGCTTGCAGAGAGGGGATATTTTCAACATCACTAAAGAGGCAGGGGAAGGAAAGTTAATAATGATAATTCCAGCGGGGGAGTCTTAAAAGTCTGCTATGTCCATATGATTCAAAAGGTGATGAATTTTCCTACAGCTCATCCGCAAACAATAATAATGATGGTAAAAAATAATTGTTATTTGTGCATACTGGGAGAAAAGGATTGATAACCAAAAGTTTGAAAACATGCGTAAATTACATTTTGTATAAAACCACGGGACATGACACCAGTGAATATAATACTGCACTGTATCTTTTACACATTGGATTATACCATTTTACTGTATATCGTACATGCTGTGCATGTGTCTAGGGAGTCTCTCCATTGATACAATACAGAAATGAAAGAAACAAGAGCAGAGTAAGTCTTGCAGCAGTCAGGAGGCATTGTAAACATAGAGTTGTTCAGCTGGATTAGAACTATGTACCGTAGGTTTTTAAATTGTGTCAATTTCCGTTAATACTTTATGATCCCACGAGTGTAATTTGAAAATCTTCCAGTAGGTGGAAGTATTGCTGCACTTCACATCCGATACACCGCGATAAATCCAACAGAAGAAGCTTGCGACGTCTGTCGTCGTAAACAACGTCAAGATGTCTGAATGAGCAGCTTATGGCTTAGCCTGAAAGCTAACAACTTGGTTTTCTTTTTAGTTTGCTTTTGCTTTTGTTTCGTTTGGCGACTTGGACATAGTATTAGATGGGGACCAAGAGCCTACCATGAAACTCCGGGTGCAGAATGACAGGTGAGCTGAAGCCTTTACAGCCGTTAGTGTGACCTGATAGAAATCATCTGTTACCTGCTAATGCTAACGGCAGTCCAGGTCTGTATAGGAAGCGGTCAGCTGTCTGTTATCCGTCTCTGTCACTGAATTAGTGTCTATTGCCTGAAAATGCCTGATGCAACTGACGGTTAGTTAAGTTATCGGCAGTTAGCTCTCAAAAACATTTGTGTAAAGGCTCAGACGATCAGGAGGAGTCGGGGTAACGTTAGTTTTGTTAACACTTTCATTTTTGCCTGCTAACCTAGTCAGTTTAAGTTAGCAAGCAAAAACCCAACAATAATCCCTGTCGAAACTATGCTACAAAATACTGTCTATTGTCAGTGAGTTAATATTTTAATACATTCAGTGTTTTTAGAAAAAACCAGAGAGGCCTTATTGTCACTTAACCTAAGTTCTTAAACAACAAGTGTCTTATTGCAAGTCTTGCAATAATACATAGAGCTATATAGTTTGTATATCTACAAATAACTGACAGTCTTCAAATGTGCAGTCTCTATGGGTTCACTAAAAATGATAGAACTTGTCAATACAGCTGGAATCACAGTTCATCCTGGACTAGTTTTGCCTGAGGCTACAAAGATTTGTCTCTTGTTTCAAAGGAGTGATTCCAGAAGAGCAGTGAAACTGAGGGAGCCTCCTACTGTAATGCAGCCTAATTCAAGTGAGCAGGACGCTCATGCAGGAAATGGTTTATCGCTAACTCTGCAACCAGAGCTTCTCACCAGGACACCAGCCCCTGGTGCAGCTGCCGCTAACCCTGAGAGCAATGAGGTGCGGGTACCCATGACAAGCGGGCCTGGGGAGTCCAGTGGAGGCACATCATCCAGAAGGTCCAGAGTCAGCTCCCACAGCCACTCACATTCACACGGGCATAATCGGGCGCAGCATCACTCGGAGTCTGAGCTTGACCCGCCTGACTCTGATCTGGACTCAGGAGAACCCAGCGCCTCCTTGTCTGAGCTTCGCTGTGTCTTCCGCTGGCTCCAAAAGAGTCTTCCTTTCCTTGTCATACTGTGTGCTAAACTAGTCATCCAACATGCTCTTGGTGAGTACGGGTTATGCAAAGAGCATTTCTAGAAATAGTGATCACAAGACAACCTCTCATCTTTCTTTTCATTTACCAGGTCTAGCAGTTGGGGTTGGGCTCTTCACAACTTTTTTATATGTGAATAAAAACATTCAAACTCAAGTCTTTCTTCAGGTAAGTCTAGAACAGGAAAGCCTTTAATTTATGATGGCTATGATATCAGCTGTGAGATTCCTAAACCATGTCTTTGCCTGTGTGCATCCTCAGGATCATCACTCAAAGCTGCATTGTGTATGGCTGCTACTCTTCCTGATCTCTTCCACCCTTCTGCTTTACTACACTTTTCTCACTGAGACACTTTACCACTGGTAAGGCTCAATTCAGTATTTCAAATGAGTTACCTTGAACAAGACTGTGTGGATGTTTCCTGTGACCTGTTTTTGGATTAGATAATTCAGTTTGTCTCTCTGGGCTGAGTAAGCAGTCAGAATACACAGTGCTAATTTAACCATTCTCTGGGTGAATTTGCTACAACTCTTTATAGCTAATAGAGCTCATGACTTAAACATCAAGCCTCTGCCTTTACTAGTATAGAGCTAGAGTATAGAGAAATCTATGCTGTGGTATAGTAACCACTGTATGTATATGCTGCCCACGTCTACTGCAGTTTAACAGCTAAACCTGTGCAGCAGTGAAATGTGCTAGAGAGGATTGTGCCAACTTAACCTAAGTGTCAGCCTCCTTCCAGCCTCATCTTCCTCAGCCCAACCATTGAGCTGCTGGGTTTCTGGGAGGTTCTATGGGCAGTCGGCATCACCAACTTCATAATAAAGTTCCTCTTTATGGGGATTAAGTGCCTTATTCTGCTGTTGCCATCTTCACTGGTGACCTACAGAACCCAGGTAAGAACAATGGATTTCTTCTTGGGATTGTTGATTAAAAAAAAAAAAAGAAATCTCACTGTAATGCTGTGTCGTGGAAGTGCTGGCTCAGCAGTTCTTTTGTGTTTCTATGTCTCTAGGGGAGGTGGCTGATGCTGAGCGAGGAGCTGGGTCAGGTGCACCAGGCGATGGCTCCAGTTTCACTGTGGTTCCGTTACCTGGTCACCTACCAGGAGGCTGACGGCACTCCTGGACTCACCCTAGGGGTCCTGCTGGCTTTGCTCTACCTCATACTGAAGGTGGGATCAGTGAAACTTAATAGCCATAGATCTTTGTTGTATTCATGTTGAAACCTTCCACTTTTACAATAAAAATGGAAGTTATTTTTTTGATCCTTTCCTCTCTTTTTCAGCTATTAGGATTGTACGGACAGTGGACATCTTTACTTAAAACTGTGAGGATATTTCTGAAGGGCGAGGTCAGTGTTATAAAACTTCTTTGTTAAATATTCAATGTTCGGAATCAGTAACCAGCTGTGCTGAGGTGTTGTGGGGTTTTTTTTTTTGTTCCTCAGCATACAGGCACAGCGGCCACTAGGAGTCAGTGCAGCGAGGCCGGAGACATCTGCCCCATCTGTCAGGGAGAGTATAGGGAACCTCGGGCTCTTCTCTGTCAGGTAAAACCACATTAACAGGGCCTGTCATATCATTACGTCATTCAGACTTTTTTATTTTAGTTGGTAGTACTTTTCCCTAGTGTGCTGTGTGGGCATCAAGAGGCAGATAAAAATCCTTCAGGCATCTGTCTGTCTCCTCTTCATTTCGGGGCTATAAAATCAGTTTACAAACATTTGATGATATCATTCTCTTTAGATATTCAAATAGCAGGAGCATTATTACTTAAGAAAAGCTGTATTATAGAAATGAAACCCTAAATAGAAATTTTGACACCTTTGTCAGTTTTTGTAGCTTGGTGAACCAAAAAAATCCAGGCAACACAATTTGTGCCCTATATCCTTCAAACTCCTACTCTCTTAGTTACCACTGAAATATATTTTCCTCACTAAATTAAACTCAACAGATCCCTCATGTTTTTTTGAATCAGATGAACTATTCTTTTGCTCTATTCATGTACAGTAAGTGCAGGACATACTGAATGCTGTTGCTTCTCTGTTTTGCAGCATATATTCTGTGATGAATGCATCGCTCTGTGGTTTAACCGGGAGAAGAGCTGCCCTCTCTGCCGCACTGTGATCACAGAAAAAGTCTATAAATGGAGGGACGGAGCCACATCTCCACACCTGCAGATTTACTGATCAATATAAGGCACAGGTTGGGAGCTTTTGGTATTAGCTTGTATTTAATGTGATTTTCTTTGGTTGTCAACCCCCACTGACAATGTTGTACACACTGTTTGTCCATCAGCTAAGGGCTGTGCCTGCTGCGGGCCGAGGTCAGTAAGGGCACACAACTTGCACCTACAGTAGGCGTGTTTCTGGCTTTTTTTTTTTTAAACCAGTAAATCCCTACTTGTCACGGACACAACTGAAAGTTGATTATTTTCATGCGCTCAAGTGTTGTTTGATTTTTCTGTTTAAGTTCTTTCCTTTTGTGTTGCTTTCATTTACCTTTAGTCTTAATATAAACTTTCCTTATTGGGCAGCAAATTGGTCTCCTTCCACTGTTTGCTACTTGTAAATTTGGGAATATAAGAGAAATATATATAAAGTTTTTTAAACAGATTTGTCTTCTATCATATGTTTGAACAAACATGCAACACATGAACCTTGTATTATCCAGTGTTTTATAAATTTGTGGATGCAACCTTTGATTTGTAACAACAAATGTGTAGAGGTAGGCAGCTGCATACCTCTGCTCAGGAGTACTTTTTGCTTTAGATGCATCTTTCAGCTTGAACTGATTAAAGTAAATGTGAGACTGGAGGGCTGGCAACTAGCACACTGCAGAGGCTCTTAGGAAGCCAAGTGCACAATGTGATATGGTCCAGTAATGACCAGGACATAGAATCTGTTTGTGATGGAGAAAAAGTTTGCCTTTTGCTTTCAGCTTTTGGTGACTCTTTGTACGACTGGTAAAAAGGATGCAACTAAGCTTGTAAGATTGATTTACACAAATTATTTTTCTATAGAGGTGACTTAGCCTCATTTTTGTAAAAACCAAAGACTGGGAGAAACATCTATTTTATAATGTACAAAAATCATTTCACTGTTATATTTATCCATTTAGATCCATAAAGTATATGAATAAAGATCTACATTTGAATGATGTTTGTGACTTGATTCCTGAAGCACAGTGAGAATCATTCATTCACCAAACAGCTAAGCCTTAGATTGGCTGACTTAGACAGTCACTGACATCTAAATAATATTTCAAATGTGGTGAGCAGACAGCACAAAGGAGCCTGATTAACAGTTGAATTTAATCCCTAAAAATGTCACTAAGATACCCTGACTAGACAGTTAATTTTAACAGATTTTGCCACTTTCTTTGTACTATCCATTCTATTACATCGCGACTGCTCAGAAAGAAGATACATTCATTTTTAATTCTGAGTTTATTATGTACATGATGCATATTAACATTCCCCATCTGAAGGGGCAGATTTAAGGGTGACAAATCAACAGAAATAATGTTATTCATTGCCCAACAGTGATTAAAGCACCCCTTTTACTCAAAGATGGTGTTTGTAGGATGCTTCTCAAACATACCTGAACAGAAGCAATATGCATCATTTTTAAGTTCCCAACCCACTCAGACTCCACCGAGTCAGGTCAATTCATATTAGTGAAGCAAAGAAAAGCTTGAGCGATCTAACAGGAAATGAACCTCAGATCAACCCCAGCCTTTTCAACATACATTTACAATATACAGCATCCTGTACATAAGCACTGTATTCTATCAGCAAAGGCACAATGCCATTCCCATTGGTTTTTGCATCAGTTTTTTTTTTCCTACAATAACTGCCCTTTGCTTTAAGCACTGCAAAAAGACAAACTGAAGTTTTCAGCAAGAAAAGTCTAAGATAAAATGTTTTCTGAAAACACCCCTTGAATATGATACTCTACTACACAATAAATACTGTAAGACATTTAGGTCACCATCCTCAATTTTAGAATTTTAAAAAAAGAAAAAAAGGCTGCTTCTGAGGTTGCTGTAAGACATGTTCTGTGGAATTAAGATCATACTCTACATGCTTATCAGTATGACAATAAGTCTCTGACAAGAACGCCAAATCAAATTATCACACATTCTGCTGCCTTATCTAAAACAATACTACATAATAAATACCTAGTTTGCATAGTGTGAACAATGCAGTGGAAACAAAACAGCGCTTTAAATAAATACAAACTAAGAAATTAAGTGGAGTAAAAAGTGGAGTGACTGCTTTTAAACACAGCTTTTTTTTTGCCAGAATAGTAGAAGAAAAAAATTGATCATTTCAGCTTGACACTGATCATTAGTAAAACTTTGATCTCTGCATCCTTTACATCAGCTTGACCTATGAAAAAAATGTGCAAAGTTACTTACAGGAACACATTGAAATGTCTCACCGAGTATCAATGTGGAAAACAAAGATGATTTGATTAAAAAAGGATGAATGAGGAAAACATGCTTGAACTGTGAACCTTGTAGTTCTTACAAAAATCAGTGACTTTTCTACAGTTGTTGTCCAGGGTTTTGTTTTCCAGCAAAAATAATTTGGTTCATTTTAAACAGTGCTTATGGTCAATGCAAAACACCAAGTATTTGGATAACAAGAAACATCAGGGAGCCATTCAAACACAAGCTCATTTTCATGCATTCAATTTTCAGTTCGTATCGTGGGAATATGCATCTGTCGGTTTGGTAAGTTTTACGATGAGAAATTTTGAATGGCTTGACTCCAAGGACTCATACCACAGCTTTACATCACACAAACAGCTCAAGCATCTCAGTTAAAACACATTTAATAGATGGTTCAATCATATAAGTCTGGGTTCATCCCCTTAACACTGAGAGCCCTATTACTGTCAATGCACAAAAAGCATAAGCAAAGCACATAAGACATGAATGCAGCCTGAATCAGTAAAAGGCAGTGATACAAATTTGGCTGAGCATATTTTTGGGGTCAACATGTTTGTTGGTTTCCAGCCATGACCGTGGCAATGAGGCTGCATGAGTAGAAGAGGTAAATATAATGCTGCAGGGGTCATCAGAACTAAGCACAGGACATTTAAGTGACGCACAAAAAAGGCATTTAAAGTGTGTTTACATTCAACACAAAAAAAGCTGAACAGTGCTTCTGGACACACCTCCTACAGAAAGCATTCTCGACCAAGAAAGCAGTGCCAGCATTTGGAATTGATTGTGGTGGAAGTGATGCTTTCATCTGAAACTTCACTTCTATCTTTTTATAGCTACTTTTCCGTAAGTCGTGCCCCACCTTCTCCTGACCACATGCTCTAGTGGCAAAGGCAATATGATTCTTTCCCTCAAATATAAAAAGGAATGCTGGGTTCATTGTGGAATTGTTATGCAGTAATTCTACCAACTGACAGTGTAACCTGCAAGTTCTTATCACAAGGTGATCATTAAACAAACAAAAAAAAAGCCTAGCATGTAAAGGGTGAAAATTAATGCCCCATTTAACCAAATTTTGTCACTGTGATGGAGGCAACTTGACATAAACACTAAAAGTAACATTATCCAGACTTGAGGATAAAAGAGCACCAGTAAATCATACGATAATGCCAGTTGAATACACCAAAACAACCTCAGCCCACTTATCAGCTGGCATTACCCAGCCGACAGGCTTACATTGAGAAGCACCTCTCTTACGCCACTCCTAACTAACCTCACATCTACAGATGATGGAGAGAGTCTACACACCCCTTAAATGGCAGGTTTTTGAGATGTGAATTTTTTTTTTTTTAAATTAAACCAAGATAAATAATTTCAGAACTTTTTCCACATGTAATGTGACCTATAACCTAACAAAATTCAAGTGAAAAACAAACTGACAAACCATTTAGGAACAAAAACAAAAAACAAAACTTATATTACCATAGTTGCATAAGTGTACCCAACCTTAAACTAATACTTTGTTGAAGCAGCTTTTGATTTTATTTCAGCACTCAGCCTTTTTGGGTAGGCTTGGCCCATCTTGACTTGCCAGTGTTTTCCCAAAATCTGTCCAATTGCAAGGGCATCCCCTGCCCTCTTCGGGTCCCCCCACAGATTTTCAACTTGATTCAGGTCTGAGCTCTTTTTACCATCTCAATCTCATTTAGGTGAAGCCATTCCTTTGTTGATTTGGATGTATGCTTTGGGTCGTTGTCATGCTGAAAGCTAAAATTCCCCTTCATCCTCAGCTTTCTAGCAGACGCCTGAAAGTTTTGGGCCAAAATCAGCTGCTATTTGGAGCAATTCATAATTCCCTCCACCTTGACTAAAGCCCGGGTTCTGGCTGAAGAAAAGCTGCCCCAAAGCATAATGCTATCTCCACCATGCTTCACCGTGGGTATAGTATTCTTTTGGTGATGTGCTATGTTCTTTTTGCGCCAAACGTACCTTCCAGAATTATGTCCAAGAAGTTCAGTCTTGGTCTTGCTGTAGGCCCCTTGGCTGCCTCCCCTTACCAGTTTTCTCCTTGTCTTTTCATCAGTTTTGGAGGGACGTCCTGTTCTTGGTAATGTCACGGTTGCGCCACATTTTCTCCACTTGTTGATGATTGTCTTCACTGTGTTCCATCTAATACCTTGGGAATGATTGTGTACCAATCTCCCGATGGATACTTTTCAACAGTGAGATCCTGTTCATGCTCTGAAAGCTCTTTGTGGACCATGGCTTTTGCAGTAGGATACAACTAAGAAGATGTCGGGAATAGCTGAACCTCATTTGGGGTTAATCACTCACTTTAACTGATGGTAGATGTATACCAACTACTATTTAAAATGACTTTGAATGTGACTGGTTGATGTGAACACAGCCAATCCCCAATAATAAGACGGTGTGTACACTTATGCAACCAGGTTATAGTAGGTTTTTCATTTTTGGTCCTAAATGATTTCAGTTTGTTTTCCGCTTGAATTTTATAGCTTATAAGTCATCTTAAAGATGGATAAACTTCTGAAGTGATTTATCTTGGTTCTTTTTTTTTTTTACATCACATAAAACTGGCATGTAAACAGCAGTGTGTAGACTATATATATCCTGTACTGTAGTTAACTGCTAATTATCTGTGGCAGGCTCAGGAGTCCAGGCTGAGTCAGGAGGATTTTGGAGGCCAAAGAGGGGAAGGCGCTGCTGGAAGAGCTGGTGATCGGCATTGACAGTGTCAGTCAATTTTTAAAAATTTCTACAAGTCTCTTTGAAAGAAAATGATAAAAGGTAAGGAGAGGAGGAATTGGAAGAGTCCTAATGTTCGTAGGCAAGCCAAGCGTCATAGATTCATTCGTAGGTGTTCGGGCCGCTTGGAGTTCATGGGGTAGGCCTGCTTTTTGTAGGGCCCTGCATTGATGCCTGAAGGGTGCCTGATGGGAAGTGGCGCAGAGGCCTCGGAGTTGCCGCTGCCGCTTGTGTCCATTTGCTCCACTGTTGAAACATCCATTGGCTGCTCTCCAGAGCTGCCAGGGGACAGCACAGATGGGTTGCCTGTCAGCGTTGTCCCCCGGGGCCAACAGTCCCCTCCTGCAAACTTCACCGGACTGTTAAAGAGTGAGATGTGAGAAACTTTGATTATTCCTCTGAGCTATTGTCTGCAATACACTATCTCTTTTTTGTAAGGTCACAGAGGCAGTTTTTTGTGTTGCACAAGTATAACTGGACATGATTATTCAGTGAGGAAAACACACTTGGAAAATTACTGGAGCTGATGGCCAATTACTCCAAAAGCTCCAGAATTTCCCGTACCTGCTAGACAAGCAAGTGTTCTCAACAACTACTTATTTGAACCATAATGAATGAGATGATAAATTGTTTTCAAGCCTTCAGAAGATTCCTTTAGTGGCATTGGAAAGAAGCCTTTATTTACACTTCTACCAATAGATTTATTTAGGCCAAGCAGACTATGTTTACAAGGTCATCAAATGAGTCATCGATGTGGGAAGACTTGCTATAGGACAAATTTGTAAATGATCAAATGAAAAATCAGTGGAACCAGAGACAAAAACAACTTGCTGTTACCTCACAGGTGTTCTTGGGCTTCCTGGGAACTTCCGTGGTGAGCGGACTTTCGGTTCAAAAGAGAACTTCTCTTTCACGTTTTCAAGCACAGATGGGGCCACATATGTGAAACCCTGGGGAAGGGGTGGGGGACAAAACAGAGAGATCTGAGTCCACCTCTTCAAAGACCATCTTTCCGAAAACAACCCACAGCTGATGATGAGCAATGAAACACTGAGTAAACCATATCATGCAATGTGGTGGAACAGCAAGTGAAGCTTCCAGGAAAACCAACAAGAGTAAACCAGATGGAATGCATTAACCGATTCTCGTAAGACTTACTTGGTAAAAAGGAAATAACAAAACATTATGTCCAGACCTTGCCTGTGTTTTTATGTTTGTTTGAAAACGACACAGAAACTGTAAAGGGCAAGACTAAGGGCCACATTGCTGTTCTATTAAAAACCCTTCATCTTTGCTTTAAACACCCAATCAAAAATTTGGCATCATCACCTTTGCTCCAATTAATGCTGCACTAGAACTTTAGTTTACTTCAACATGCTAAGTGCTGTTAGCTAAGTGCTAAAAGAGTTTAACAACAAATTATGAGTTGCATCACATTTTTACAACATTCAAAATACTTGACTCTGATTGGCTCCATATACATAAATATCTCTCTATGTTGTTATTTGGCAGTGACTTCTCCTGGTTACTGCTCTTTGAAGGCATATTTACTCAAAGACTGAGAAAGACGATGCCAACAAATAAATATGTATTTGAAAAGTACTGGTCCAAAACATAAATGAACTATTTTAATCTTTAGCAACTGGCCATGTTGTAAGCAAAATAATGTATTGTTGCCCTCTGTATCATGCATTATATTTGAGTGGCTGCGTGGTTTGCCGGGGATTATTCCTTATATACTGTAACTTGTTATAAGATTATGAAAATCTCTGGAAACTATATGCCAGAAGTATGCCATTGTTTTCTGGGAGGTACAGGACTAGTTACCCACCAGGAACACTTGATTGGCACTTTCACTGAGCGTGGAGTCATCGGGGCTATCCACTGGAGTCTGGCTGGTGAACTTGGAGTCAAACTGGCTGACATCATCAGCCGATTGCTGCCAAAAGAAGCAGCTCAGTTAATCATCTTGCAGGGACAGGTCACAGAGGACGCTGCTGCATAAAAAGACAAACTCACCAGAAAAGGTTTAAATGGAGGTTCTACTTTACGAGCAAGGAGGTCATCCCAATTTATATGCCGGAAAAATGGGTGAGCCTAGGAAAGACAATAACAGCAGCAAGGTCTTAATATTTCATGACCACCACCAGGTTTGGAGGATTCAGGAGGATTCTCATTTTCTGAGGCCCCAGACCAATATGTTATCACACTGCATGCTTACACTTGTGACTCTTCTTTCAGTGAATGTATTTACCTGGACCTCAGCAGCATCTCCTGGTCCGGCCCCGAGTCGCAATGAGGCATTTCGTTTCAGCAGCTGAAAGAGAAAGTTTGAAGACTCCATTTTACTGCCTCTCGAAAATCTTTCAGCAGAGACAACACAGCAAGTGAAGCATGGGGCAGTAGAAAAGATTTTACAGCTCACCTTTTTCAGAAGGTCCCTGGCTTCTTGTGTGAGGTAAGGTGGAAGGCTGAGTTTGCATTTCAAGATTTTATCAATCGTCTTCTTTCGGTTCTCACCTGTGAAAGGGGGCTATGAAAGAGTAGTTTGTCAGAAACAACTGTTCAGCAAATGCTTCCTACCTCAGTTTGCCTTTTGATGGCCACAGCGCTGTGCCTAATTTGCTTATTTTAACAATACTACTATGGGATCAAGTAGTGTGCACTTACTGCGCCTGTGAGCATGTCATACATGAGAGCTCCAAGACTCCACCAGTCCACTGCCCGGTTATGTCCGCTCCTCATTAGGATCTCTGGAGCCCTGAGGAAGGAGAGGGACCGACAAACTGATACAGCAAATGCATTACACTGTGTTGAGGCTGAATGTTAAGATGTCTTCAAAACTGAATCTGAATTCATCTACGAAGTCTGCATGATGACGGTATGACATACATGTATTCAATAGTACCACAGAAGGTGTGGGTGACCGTTCCATCATGGATGGACTCCTTGCATAGACCAAAGTCTGTCAACTTCACATGCCCTAGAAAGAAACAGAGTAAAAGCAAGAACATGAGAGAAACTACACTCCAAACAAGCAATAGATCAAGTATGAGTTTATCAGGACAAAGAATTCATTCTGTGGAAAGAACATGTATCTGGGTGCAAGTCTATCAAATCTAGCTTTTGTGAGGAACTTTTTCGGTTTATGTACCGTTGTTGTTGAGCATGATGTTCTCAGGCTTCAGGTCTCTATAGATGATGCCCTTCTGGTGCAGGTGACCGAGCGCCATCGAGATCTCAGCCAGGTAGAAACTGCCAAGAGAAACAAGCAAATCAAGCCGTCGTGTGAACCTGTTTTTCTCCTGGTGACCCATCACTGATTTTGTACATCTATAAATTATCTGCCATAATAATGGTTTACATTCCCCACTGCTCCTCAGTAATCTACAGTCAAAGTGTTATTCTCACTTCATTCAGGTTATTCAAGGTTGATTACAAAACTTATTTTACTTATTCAGCAGCTTGGTTCATCATCATTTCCATCCATAGGCTGTTTATAAAACAGAACAACATGCACAGGAAGTGTTTTGTACATGTTCCACGTCACTGTCATACTGCCCAAGAAACACCTTTCACATACCTGCCAGAATCTAAGTAATTGCTGTCTGCATCTTTACAAGTGTTTGTGTAATTTTTAGCATTAGTATGCCAAATACAACGGATCACACTGAGGATCAGGCGTCATCTGGCGTATCGCAACTGGCTGCACATCATGAATCACAAAAAGAGACCTTGAAGAGATTTTGCAACATAACTTGCAATACTGTGTTTGTTTCGGTTCCCCTACTGTAGTCATTTGAGAATTAATTAATATTGTGAAAATATGTATACAAACATAGTGTGACTGGAAAATCTGGTGCAAGATTCAAATTGATGTGTTTACGCAGAACATCACAATCCTAGGACATCATTTCTCAGAAAGATTCCAATTGATCCCCCCAAAACACTGTAAATAAGCCAGAGCAAACCTAAAGTCAAATTCTATCCATGGCCAGATGTTTAAGAGGGACTGCATAGAATGGATTGCATTTGTACAGTGCCTTTATCCTAAGTACACACCAACGGTATTAAACAACTATGTAAGGCTCTCTTCTAATCCTAAAGAGCAAATGGGGTTCAGTGTCTTGCTAATGGACATTTGGGCAGGAGAAGCAGGGGATCAAACCAGCAACACTGTGAATCGTGGACTCTACTCTATCATGCTTGCCAAATTAACTTACCATGCTGTGTCTTCCATGAAGATGCCCTCTCTTTCCAATTGCATAAACAGCTCTCCTCCTGTAGAAACCACATACAAAATCTGTCTGTCAATTGTATTCGTAGTTGAAATGTAGACCCACATTTCATTGTTTTAAAAACACACACACACAAAAGCCAATCCAATTTCCAGAGCGCACACACTGTCCAATACAATGTGAATATATGACAATGAAGAGTGTTGAGATCTGTACTGCATGTTTGATTGGGCATCACTATGCTCACCGCTCAGATACTCCAGGATGAGATACAACTTTCCCCCTGTCTGGAAGGCGTAGATGAGGTCCACAATGAAAGGATGCTTCACTTCCTCTAGAATGTTCCTCTCAGCTTTGGTGTGCGCTGTGTCCTTTGCATTACGCACAATCATGGCCTTGACAAGGGACAGAAAAGCAAAGAAAGTCGGGGTGTGAAAATATTCAGGCAGTAACTTAAACCTTATTAGCTGGTGTCAACATCAACTTCAGAGGCACAGCAGGAATCAGGACGCCTGGATGGTAGCTACAGTAAAAACCAAAACCTCAAGCTTCGGGGAATATGAGCTGGCTTTTCAAGCGTAGTCAGACATCAGCTCTGTGTCAGCTGTGGAGAGGAGGCCAAGCTGAACAGAAGCAGCAGCTCTGAGGTTTCATGGGAAAAAGCCTGCTGCCATTACTTTGGGTGGTCTGCATTTAGCTTCTGGCTAGAGAGCTGAATGCATCAGTATGTCACCATAAAAGACACATAGTGACTTACAGGATATGTGAAACAGTAGACACAGTAAAGCTGCATAAGGCTTGGGAGACAACGGCATATGTAAAGGGCTAATTCCCCATGGATGCAGGCTACTTGTATTTCTTTACATATGGATTAGATCATTCAGTTTCTATTTCTATAAGACAACACAACTCTATATGTACACTAGGGGGCAGTTAGGCTCACTTTTAATGAGCATAATTGAGTTGCACTCTATATTAACTATATTACACTGTATATTAATATTAATATAATATCAAAACCTTCAGTCAAACCTAAGAAAGGCGGATTCACTCACCTTCTTCAAAACTTTCATTGCAAAAATCTTCCCGGAGGTAGCACCTGATACTTTTCGAACTTGAAACACCTGTAAAAATTTACATCATATCAAACAAAATCTATAGACATCTACAGAGGCTTTTTGCAGGGTTCACCAAGTTAAATTTAAGACTTTTAATACTTTTTTAATACCACAGAGAATGGAATTTAATACCCATTTCACAGCCATACTGGCCAAAGTACGACAGTATGATTGAAAACCAGTAGCAATGATATGGCCTAGAATAATTTTATTTTACATCACATTTGTTCAGTACTTCCAAGCAGTATATAACAATAGTACTGGTTCTGGATAATTGGCAAAAAATGGATAGATGGAACCATTCAAAAATTCACCACTTTTTTCTTAAAAGTTCATTGAAGTTGTTGCTAAAATTGACAATTGCTCATTATGAAACATTGAGCTCATAATGAGCTAACAACTGTAGCTAGAAGTAATGACAGTGTTTGCTATGGGTCTGATGGTGCTGACTGAATCTCTTTAAAAAAAAAAAAAAAAAAGATTAAACAGCCTCCTGTATGCAGCTCACTGTTGTAACTATCACACTTTTAGTTTATAGGTGTGTAATGTCTTCTGACAGCCCACAATCTAAAAACAAAACCATTTTATAACTAACATTATCACTTACGGCAGGCAAGAGAAAATATTAAACAAGTGACTTTTGTAAATTAAATTTAAGGCTTTTCAATACCTTCTTGTTTTTTGAGAAAACTAGACTCAGTGCTTTTGAAGGCCTTTTAGGAGCTGCAGAAACACTGGCGTCACTATTCCTTTGGTTGTGTAGACCATTTTCTTGTATGTCTCAACTATGGCTTGAAAAATTAAACTTTATCATGCTGGGGAAAGTCAGATAAATAATTAGGGACAAATGGAAATGGCATTTTTTAGCACTAATATGAAGTTTGGAAGCTGCGTAATGTGTATTCATTCAAGAAAGCAATGAATGAAAGGTCAGTGTCTGTTTCTCTATTATTCGGACTACAGTGCGACCAGGGCCTGCTCTGCTTTTGCATGTAGTGAAGTCAGTGTTTTGAGTATCGGTTTACCAGCATAAATGTTGAAAGACTATTTGCTCTCATTTTTAAGGTCAAGTAACATTAAACCTGTGCCAATTGAATACTGTAACTACACAAGAATATAAAAACAAATGACAATGTCTTTCAAAAAATGTAATTACTTTGCAATGCTGAGAAAGTCCCAAGTTGCAGAAAATGATGTCTTAGTCATACACAAAACCACTTCAAGAAAAGAATAAGTCATGCTTCTGCTGGTTTACGTGAAACAAGTTTCCAAAATAACTTTGATGTGCACTTTCATAGTGAGGCATAGAAAAAAAAAATGTCAGAATTTTTTCCAGAGCTCTTCAGGTTAGTAAAAAAACCAAACAAACAAACAAAAAAAAAAAAAACAACAACAACACACTAACACCAAAATAAAACCATGGAAACACAAGATTTCCAAATGTACACTAATGGTGTACATTGAAATATAAGCAGTTCAAGTCCAGTGAAAAAACTTACAGCTTTCCTGCAGCAATGAGAGTAAATCAAGCCTTGAAAATTAATGCAAACAATTCCTACATGGGCCCCAACATTTTCTTGTTACTTACAAACCCCTTTTCTGCAAAAAGGCAGTGTTGGAACAAACTGTGTTACTACACCCTCTGATGCATTATTAGGACAGTACTTTACGGGGTGCCTGTGGCTCAGGAGGTAGAGCAGATTGATCCCTGGCTCCTCCACTCTGCATGTCGAAGTGTCCTTGGGCAAGGTACTGAACCCCAAATTGACCCCGATGTGTGTGTGTAGAAACGCTTAGAGTGGTCGATAAGACTTGAAAAGCGCTATATAAGTGCAGTCCATTTATCATTTACTGTACTGCAGGAAGCAGTACTGTATACTGCTATCAGAATGGTGAGAAAAAGGCCAGTAACAAAGGAAGACAGGCTGGCTGGTCAGGGGTTCATCCTACAGCAAGATAATGACCCAAAGCATTAGAAGAAAAGAACTAGACGGTGGCTTCAAATGATGGAAGAGCAGCACAGTCTCCAGACTTAAACCACATGGAGCTGGTTTGGGATGAACTGGACAGAAGGGGAAAGCAAAGCAGTGACCTTCTGCAACAGTGTTGGGTTAAACTTTCCAAACATCCATTTCCATTGTAGAGAGAATGCCACAAGTGTGTTTGGCTGCTGGAGTCAAAAATTTAGATTAAATTTAGGATTTAAGATTCCATCATTCCTTTTTTTTTAAAATATAAATTATTAATTATTTGTTCTATAATTTAATTCAGAAACACTGAGACATTACACTATGTAAATTTCAGCAACAACTGGAAAAATGGAGGTGCTCTAAAACTTCAGTAGATATATATCTTTAAAATATTGATTGGTCTCAAGATTAGATACAGAGGGGTGCAGGTGATTACATTTACGTTTCATGTTGATGTGGGTAAAGCAGGAGATGGTTCCGGGATGCCAGATCATACAGATAAAGTTGAAGTAGGATTTTTTTTTTGTTAGCCACAGCCAAAAAACAATGTATTATCTCCGGGGAATGAAAATGTCACAGCTGGAACAGTGAACAAAAATGCTGATATTTCTTGCTTGCAAAAACAAAGTCACTTTGTTTAAAAAATTCCCCACCCACTGGAATTTCAAGACAACTATAATGTTCTCCCCCACATACTGGCAATGTGATAGCAGCCCCCCCCCTTCTAAAAAAAAAAAAAAAAACAGTACAGTACAGTGCCCACTGAGAAATACAAACCCAACTTTACAGCTCTACACAGCTGTTAATCTCCAGTCTTCATATGATATATATAGTTACAAACCTCGCTGCATTTTTAAGTGGAATATAGAGGAGGAGGACAATCAATTCACAGGTGTGTGGTAAAGGACTCAACTTTATATGTACATTTCCATTCTTGAGAATCACATGCCTCACCTTTCCATAGCCACCTTTCCCCAAAACTTTCAGCAGCTCAAAGCATTCAGGCCTGATCTGCTCTGTTCCCTTGTTTACGCTGTTCTCTGAAATTTCAAACTTCTCACAGTCATCCATGTTACTGGCAAAACAAAGAATAAGGAAAATAAAGGAAAAAAAGCATGTTTAAGACATTCACACAACATTATGTTTACAATTTCCAAGACACACACCAGTGTTATCAATGAGTGTTACAAGCATTTGGGCCTAAACATAGGCATGGGTAATGGTGGAACTGAGGCAGATGGCGGTACAACAGTTTTGTTGTTGGGAATAAACAGCTGACTGACTGAGATGGGTGCACACTGCTCAAGTGGTTCCTAAATGGTTTCATACGAAGGTCCCTCAAATAGATGTAGATTAGAGTAAGGTAAGTAAGGTTCAATTTCATTACACTCTGCCTTAAGAGACTCTTTCCAAGGTAACATCAATTATTACTTGGTACTTATGGATGGGTAACAAATTAAAGGAAAAACCTGGATAAAGGTGTGGAGAAAAATAAAATGCGGATGCTTCCTTACAGGGAGGCATCGGCATTTCACAGTCTCACAGTCACCAGATTTCAACACAATTGAACACCTATGGGGGACCTTAGATCACATTGTAAGACAGCGCTCTCCACCGCCATCATCAAAATATCACATGAGGGAATAGCTTTTGGAACAATGGTGTTCATCCAACCAGTAGAACTCTACAAACTGTGCCAAGAGCATTGAAGCTGTTCAGGGGGCCTGTGATGGCCCAACACACCGTACGTTAGTTTTCCCTTTAAATTGTCACCCATCTCCACTTTCTTGTGGTTTGGCAGAATGATTAAGTTGTGTTAAGTTAGCTCTAATCTTATACTTTAACTAGATGAATATAAAAAAGCAGTACAAATGCTATCAAACAGGGATTCAACTAACAAGTATTTTCCTTATCGATTAATCTGCCAAGGATTTTCTCAATGAAGCATTTAGTTGTTTGGTCTATAAGATGTCAGAAAATAGCAATCGGACAACAAGGTGAAAAATCTTTATTTGTCTTTTTTCTCCAATCAACAGTACAAAACCCTAAAATACTTAGTTTGCAATTATATAATGGAGAGAAAATCATAAACCCCTTCCATTAGAGAAGCGGGAACAACCTTTTTTTTGCATTTAAATTACTCTAACGATTAATCGATTATCAAAATAGTTGATTCCCTTTATACCGAACAACTAATTGATCGACCAGTCCTTTTAGCTATACTGTCAAAGCCCTAAAACTTATTTACAGGTCCTTAGTGGCAATTTCCAGTCATCCAAATAAAACCGTTTGACAGAGTTACAGTATCGCTGATACTCACAATTCAAAGCTACTGCACTGGTCCATGTATTCACTTAGCTGGCCCTGAAAACAAAGGAACAGGACAGAAAATCTCAGCATATAGGAATGCGAGGGAGGGCTGTTTTTTTGTTTTTTTTAAACCAGCGATATATTATGGACGTTACAATGTTTAACTATTCGTGTTTGTTCACCTCTTTATCCAAATATTCTTGCCTATTTCGCTTTAAGTTAACAGGTATGGCTAACTAACGTATCACCTAGCTAGTTAAATAGACGCATACTTTCTCTTTAACATCAATTTAGTAACAATATTCGAAGACGCCCATGTTTGTCACTAATAGTTAATAAACCAGTGACCAGAGTTCTATTCAATCCATAACGCTAACCTCAACAACTAACTTCACGTTAGGTGAGTGGTAAGAAGCTAGCAGTGTGGTTCTATAGCTAAAGTCCCTGTAGCGCTTGTATATTATACAGCATACTGTTGGTCGTCTTTACTGTGAGTTCATTTATATCCCACTTACTAAAAATGCAAAAATAATTGTCAAACCATAACTACTTGGGACCTTCATGTAATTGGTTGCATGGTAATGTACATCCCTACAAATGACGAATGCCGATGCAGAGCACGGGACCACTTAATCGGTGACTCCATTATCGGACATGCAGCAACGCCAGCTTCAGTAGATGCGTATGTCATTTTCGTTTGTATTCGGCTTTCGTTATGACGATTTCCCTGTTTTTCAGATAACCAATTTGCTAATACGCTGGCGTTGGGTTTCACTGTTTGTTCACCTAAGATTAGACAAGTTAACGTTACACGTTAGGTTTAACTTCAGCAGAGGAAACGGACTACAATCTGTCCGCTGTCAACACTTTCGATTCTGCGGATGTATTTGTCCAGTGGAGGCGATTAAACTTAATGTGTGGTAGGTCATAATTTTAAATTAACAAAATGCAATGGAAATGTGTTTAAATAAAGTACAGTGACTGTTTAGTGGGTGGCTGCCAGATTCCGCGGGAAAGGGGCGGACAAGGACATGTCCGATAACGGATACCTGACAATTGATGCTAGCAACGCAGGCCTCTGGGCTGCTAAGTGCTAGCTAACTGGCTAACAGAGGCGGTATTAGCCACAGCGTTAACGTGAACTCACCCCGTCCTCGAGTTCGTCGTCAGAGACATTCTCATCCGGTTGATCCAAATCGATGTCGAAAACCCCGGCCATGGCCACGGCACTTCACTCGGTGTTTTAACCACAAAACACAGCCCCGCTCCCCCGCCTCATGGGAGAGCCATCACCACTACAGCCGGCTAGAGCAAAGCAGAAAGCGTGGGCTAACATCCAGCTAACCAAAACAACACCAGAGCCGAGCAGCAGCAAAAGCCTCTAGTGTCGGCCACCGGCACTACTCGGCTCAAGTTGGCTTAGAAACATAAAAACCTATTAGTGAAGAATTGACGAGTTACCGTTTGAATTTGAACAGGATGCGATAGGATTTAGTCAGCTGTCTTTAAATAAAAATAACGGCATTTCTCATTCAGTGTAGTAGTAGTAGTAGTAGTAAAAAAGTAAAACTGCAAGTTCATGATTTCTCTTTTAAATGTATATGTAAAATTAAGTATTTAATTTAAACTGTGCTTTTTTTCTTATGGTGTATTTAAAGTATTGTTGACAGACTTAATGTGGGTTTACAGTAGAAAATATTAATTTAGTGTAGGTTATCATTATATTTTAGAGTGAAAAGATTGTTTCCTTTGGCCTTGACTCTAATATAGACAGTTGTAGACCTACTGTTATAAGATTTGAAAAAATGCATTCATGCAAGGATATAGCATTGCCATACATGTGGTTGTCTTCAGTCATTACTCTTTGATGTCAGAAAGTAAAGAGCTCATGGGAAAGTATTTAAGTTGTTTCAGCACTACACATCTCCAGATGAGCTTCATGGCATCTAAAGTTGGCGATAAGTGGCACCAGCACTGAATCAAGAGGTCTTTTCCATTCACAAAAGCGGAGCTCTCGGCACGGTTCCAACACTTCCCCACAAATCAGAGATATCATTTAATGTCATTATTTTTACTCGAGGACAGCAGGATGTGAGAATGTGTAGGTACGCCTCTTCTAAATATAGGTCTTACTTGCTTCGTCTGGTTTCCTCCACATACAATGCAGACAATCGTATTCATTTTCTGCCGTGTCATAATCTGATAACCTAAATAGGATTATTTTAAAGCCAAACCTGCTCCTGATCAACAGAGAAACATCTGTGAATTTAAGTAGTTTGGATATATCTTTGTTGTTCCCTGTACGTTTATATTTTTTTCTGTCATGCAGGGCAGTGGCTCCACCCTAGAAATCTGGTAAAACCACAACCAAAATAAGTCACACAGAGAAAACTTCAAAAACACTAACAATAATTGCAAATAATGGAACTTTAACTTATTTAGATCAGAATTGATTCATTAACAACGTTTTTTTTTTTCACCAACTATTTTGATCATTAGTTAATCTTTTGATATTAAGTAAGAATCTGGTCAGACCACACTTGCAATTTAGAGACGTCGCCTTGGGCTTTAGGAATGGACTTTTTTTTTCTTAATACTATTTTCTGATATGTAGACCAAACAATTAGTTGAGAAAATAATCTGCAAAAATTGTGTAGCCCTGTATCTGGTATAGAACTATTTTTTTATATCGGAGTCGAGGACATCCTCCCTCTTAATTTTCTTATTTTATTTTTTTTTTTTTGCAGTATTTCTGACTAGCACAGGTCTAGACAGTAAAATGAATGATGGCCAAATTCAGCAGCGTTTAGTTGCTTCCGCTGCAGGGGCCCCGGCATTGTTCTTGCTGAACCACTGTCACACTCTCCCAGTTTACTGGGACACGTGAACACAACAGTCATCATTGATGTTATTAGGGACACCTGTTCTTCCCCTACTATGACGGGTTCCACATGTCTGCTGTGAAAAAAGGCTTCTTCAAGGCTTTACACCGCAAGAGGTCAAGTCTCTGGCTTTAGTGCGTTCCACCCGGTCATGATCAGATTATATCCCTGTAATTCACTGCAGGGTCTGTCTACAACAGCCTTTTCTCACCAGTAGGTGGCAGCAAGAATAAGGGAATCCTTTCCAGGGTGTGAAAGCCATTTTTCATTCATCTTAAAATTTCTGTGTGTAGCTACACTATGTTCAACCATTTCAGTCCAATTCAAGAGCCAGAAAAAAGGCCAATATATTATTAAACTAGAATTCATATTATTGTATAAAGTCAAGACTTTTTATAAAAACTTTTTTCAACATTTTTACACAGGCACTTTTGAAATGCATTTTCTAAAAAAATGTTTATCTAGTTAATCACATCTCAACTAAATCTCTTAATATCAAAAATCTTATGATCATTTTTTATCTATTACATGCAGAATAGAAATAGATTTTGTTAACATTTTTCAACATCCCCTCCAGACGTGTTTTAAGATGTATAAAAAATAAATGAATAAAATGATGTTTGACTGATGTGTTTTTTCTACAAAAAAAGTTGAATTAACTGCTTAAAAGCACATCCACTCATTTGTCATCACTGAAAAATCCAGAATCTGAAAGTTAAATTGCTGGACACAAGATGTCTCCGACTTCACTGAAAAAGTCTATTCTCTGTGTTTTTTTGTTTTTTTATTGGAGGTTTTAAGTTTCCACATCACACTTGTGTAAGTTGCATACTGGGCCATGATTGGCCTTAAAACTAGTTGTGACGTCAGTAATCATACTCGTATGTACTGATACATGTGTTAAACAGAGATTTGAGATGAGAGACTTCCCTCAAGCACATAATTGTGAGAACAGCCTTCTGCTGTCAAACTCATCATCATTCTGCACAGTGAAACATCCAAGTGAACAAACAATAAACGAAATACATGTTTATGTATGTGTGTGTGTGTGTGTGTGTGTGTGTGTGTGTGTGTGTGGTGGGTTGGGGGGGGTCAAAAGTTAATTCAGTACAGATAGGAAACACTCATATCAAACAACAACATGCGATCTGCTGTGACAGCACAAGGATTAAGCTCCGAATATCATGAAGCAAGTCATCCGTTGGGATTTTTACAGTGATATGCAGGAAACCGTTCCTGGGTTTAGGTCAGCTAACAGGTTGTTTTCAGAATCTGAGGCTATGGCATGATTACGCATAATGATGATGAGGTAAACAGGAAAGCCTGTTGGAAGTGCATATTAAATAAACTGGATCTTCAGCAAACCCTTCCCACTGCCTTCCTTCACTACAGCAGATATGAAAGCAGTCAGCAGAGTGTCCCAAGTATTGATGATTTTTTTTTAATTATTATTTTGAGAGAGGGTGTCTTTGAATGATGAAACCATATTTGACCTCCACAATATTTAAGTAAAATTGACAATGATTACAGATGAAATTCCCAATAAGTCCCCTGCCTAAGAGCTGGAAGGTCAATCTTTACCACAGCTTCTTTTATTGTGGGGGGTTTCCCTGAAATCTCTCTCTCAGGAGGCTCAGGAAAGGCCCCCTGCCGGGCAGAGTTACTTTGAGCGCAGCCTCAATTCCATCTGATAGTTTGTTCTACTTTGATTGCCTGGTGATCAGAACCAGCTGCATTGGGTAACAAAATATGTTTTCTGTGTGTGTTCTCTGTTTTGTTTAGCTTTGTTTATGTTTACAAAAGAACAGACGAGACACTGGTAGAAAAGTCACAGAGCTCTGTTGTGGGTCTGAGTGCTGACTTGAGGTCGGCATATTTTCATTCAAAATCACTTTGCATATCAGCTGACTGTGTTGTAATGTCATGTTTGGACTTCGTCAATATGGAGGGTCATTAATATAAAATGCAGGATGAAAGCTGCCAGCATCTCCATTTTTCTTGCTTTTGAATGGATTTGCCCGCTGTTTAATGCAAGATAAAGACTTGTGGAGTGTTCTGTGCAATATAAATGTTTTTACGTGAACAATAAATATAGATAACGTGAGAAAACGGGACTATATCTGTTTTCATGATGCTTAATCAGCCTGCGAATGCTACTGAACTGTTTAAATTGCAGGTGTTCCCCTTTAACTGCAGTCTGTAATTGAAACAAATTTTCACGATATGAAGAAGCTATCTGATCGGAGCTGAGTCCCAACAGCAACATCTAGTGAAAGGGTGACAACAAAATTTACTGTAACACGCCGGAGGAGGTGGGGGAGTTTATTCTCCAAAATAAAGTATGGGCTGCACAGTGAGTTCTGAAAGCCAAATATCTAAGCATCTGGTAAAGTAATCCCTGTAACTCCTGCATATTATGTTTATTTTGTACAAAGGGCCACTAGTCTCATGGGGTCAGCCATAATATATCAGGTCAGCTCCGCTGGGTTTTGGCTCAGATGTGTGTCGGAACAATTAAACGCTAAACCATGTTTGAAATGTCTAAACCAACACAATGCCTCCTGAATTTTGTGCTCAGAGTAGGAGAAGTGAAGAAATGCTCACAGGCTTACTATATGTTTGATTTTATATATTTTGATATTAAATCTAAGAGGCCTTTTTGACATTGATTTTTACACAGGAGTATGGCGTAATAGAATTCCCTTTAAAACAAGACGGATTCTGGCAAAATGTTGTCAGTCATGTCTGATCGTCAGTGTCCATTAATAATAGGTCTTACTATGGAGGCCCATTTCTGCCAGAAAAAAGATGAGGAGTTGCTAAAATGTAAAACAAACAAACATCTACTTCCTTTACTACATGAATCTACTGGCCAAGAAAAGAAAAATAATTTGAAAAATTAGTCAAGAATAATAATAACAATAATACTCATGATAGATTTGACATAGTAAGCGAAATTTGTGACCACAATAAGCATTTTTATTTTTGATCATGATTTGTTTTTCATCCTTTTTTTTTTTCTTCTCCGGGCAGAAATGGGCTTCCATATATTTCTGGGGAAACAGACAAAGAGAGGTATGAAAGTAAATGTTTAATTTCCCCCAAGATTCGGTTTGGATTAGAAAATAAAGTCAAGCACTGATGTACCTTGATAATTAAGGACTTTCAGCCGGATTTTTATAAAATCCTGCTTGCGTGTGGAACTAATATATGCACCCTCCTGTTAGACTCTTAGACTCTTCCCCTTTTTGTTATTGAAAGGAGAAAGGCTCTGTGAACTACTGCAATGGATGTAGAGGGAAAGGACAGACATGATGATTATGATAGATGCTGCTCAACAGTTGGTAGCAATCGAAGACATGACAGAAAACGAGGGAGTATAAAGCAGTTTGGCAGCTCACATGAGGTTGTTAAAGCAGTAAAAGTCTTTAGGTGGAATATCACAGCAGAAAAGTCAGTCCAGATGAGCTGGGAGCACAGTGTGTTTGTTGTGTAGCCTGGCATGAGTGTGTCTGGTTTTGTTTGCTCTTTGTGGTTGTTTGTGGCACGTTGATGGGCACGCTGCATACGACCACACTGCATGCGGTAAACAGGCCTCATGCAGAGTATGTGGACAGGACTAAAATTAGCTCTGATTGCAATGCCATAAAGGCTGAGAACTTCAGTTGGTAATGGCAATGTTAATGTCACATATTTTTGATGCTGGTATATAGTCGCAGAGGATCCTGTGGATAGATTCCTGTATTTTGTTGAACGTCAAAGCAAAATGTTAAATCTCGAAAGAAGCTCTTTTGGGTTTCTGAAGGACTGACACAACTAGGGATGCAAAGATCCAATTTTGCTGATCTTTATCGGTGCCGATACTGACCTTAGTAAGTTGAATGGGTATTTTCTGGTGTGTAACAGTAATTACAGCCTCACAGTCCTGCTAGCATGGATATCAAATTTTAATTTTGTTTTTATTCACCAAGCTAGTGGCCGGAAATTTTGTACAAGTGTCCATAGTCCTAGGGGAGCGACTCCTACTCACTTTGGTGATCCCACGATTTCTAGCTCCACCGGCAGGATGACTTTTGTGGTTCTATTTTACTGAAGCTAAAAAGTGACTATTTCCAGTTTTCCCAGTTCATTCGAGTGTTGCCTAATTTGCACCTACAGCGGAAAGGGCAGACCACAAATTCCCAGCATTGGTATGCTTGGAAGGCAGTTGAGACATTCCTGAGTAATATTTCTGAGATGGCATCATGTCATGACACAGAAACCTGCATTGACATGCAAAGCTGTGCTTAAGCTGCACTCAGCGCCTAAGGATAAAATGGGCTGCGGAGGAGAGTCCATACTGTCAGATTTCAAGCATTCTGAAGGTTCACTCAGTGAAGTCCTCTCATATCCAAGGGGTGTGTTTTTTCTGACCGTGTGTGTGTAGGAGTACTCTATACCTTTAGACAATATTACATGCTGCTGCTTTATTGTGTTTTTTAATCTTACCACAGCAGTCGCGTCCCCTGTGTATTTATGACACACCTGAATGACGCAGTTTCCTTGGCAAAACTCCTGGGACAGAAAAGGTAGGAGAAATAAAGAAGCATGACGAGCCATTATGCAGGTCTACAGCGACTCTTCTCCGTCTTGTTATGACACATAGCCACATAAAGAGAAAACTACGACCCATGAAGTAACTCACACGGTCCATTTGTGAATGTAGCACAGAACCACATTGTAATTTATTTGTTAGAACGGTGAACAAAAGGTTTAGTCAACGGTATTCTTCTCTGAAAACATCTTCCCCACAAAGTCGCAAAAGTGGATTGAAAGTACTTTGAAATCTTTGACAGTACAGCGACAAGTACACAACCAGACATGGGTCGGAGTGTTAGCGCCTTGAGAAAAAGGAAGGCGGAAGAGCTACGGATGTGTGTGTTTTGGGAAAGTGCCCCGTCATTGCCACCTGGCAGCAACCATTAGGCTGTCTGCCATGTTGGCACTGTGTGGGCAGGAACAGCAGATGCTCCTGCCTAACTATGCTCTGTTAAAATACCCACACATAATTTAGTTTAACACAGTGCATGGAGATGTCTTTTGTTGTGTCACATTTAATCTGAGTAACAGTTCATCAATAGATTGTAATGGTATTTAAATAATTGTAAATCACACAACAGCAGAGATCAGCCAAGTGCCTGTTGATAAGTTTCGTCAAACACCCAATAATTTGTAATCGATCTAGTGATCTAACTCAAATGAGACCAATAATATCTCTCCTCTCAGACTGAGTGAATTATGAAGTCTGAAGCCGCTGATAAGCTTGTTTGATCTTGGCGTGCCAAAGCCACAATAAAGAAAACAAACGCATTTTGAGCTGGGGCTTCGCAGTAACTGCAGTTATGATGTGTGTGCACACATATACATGTGTGTATGACAGAGAAAGAGATATCCACACACAGCTGCACTGGTCAGTCCTGAACATATGACAGAAATATGACCTGTATGTAGTTGCATTAAGGTTTATACTCACTTTTGATGCAATTAAGCGCATATTTAAAAAGGTAGGCTATGCATGTAAGGTGTTGTAACTATGTTTTTATCCTGTTTTGGTTTTATTTTTGTATGCCCCTCTTTGTTTTACTGTTTTATTCTGTTATACTTTTAATTCTTGTAATTTAATTATTTTAGCACTTTTACTGTTAAGCACTTAGTAATTGTTTAGAAAAGTTCTCTATGAAAATGTCCTTTTGCTTTCTTGCCTCTCAGGACATCCGTATAGGGTTGTAAATCAAAAGACAGTGTGCGTCATTAGGGCAAACAACTACCAACAAATGAGAATTATTTATGTAATGTTATTTATGTCTAAATATAAGATATATTAAAAAAATTCTGATTTGAATAATCATTAGTATGTGACATTGTCTTTCCACGAAAAAATGTTCAATTACCTGGTTAAAATTTCTTGACAGCATATCTACCCCTTCCTCATTAAAAAATCCAGAAACAATGAATACGGAAATATTTTTCACCTCAAACGTTTAACTACTAGACACAAAATGTCTCCCACTTCACTGACAAGTCCATTCTCAGTGTACATGTTTCACATCACTCTTGTGTAAGTTGTATACTGGACCATGACTGGTTCCCAAAATCCTGCTGGAACGTCCACGTATTAATCTCAGATTTCTGGGGGGGGACTTTAAAATTTTTTTCACGACATAAGATGAAAATGTTTCTTTTCCATTGGCCACTTCACTAGTTTATTCATGACAAACTATGGTAAAATTTTAAACAAACACAGTTTTCACTAATTTTCTTTCTAAAAATCAGACCACGGCTACCCTTATATCAATTTGACACTAAATAGTATGATACTTTATCATCACTCATTTTAAAAATAGTGTGTTCTGCAAATTTAACAGTGGGTACTCCTGGGTGACATACCGATAAATTGTACCTTTCCTTTGGTAAGCACCTTTCTCTGTATCATTTGGTCTGCCTGCTCACTCCACTGTGGTCTGATATGAACCCCTGACTGCTACTTACAAAAACAAAGGACCTTAATGTGATTTTGAATGAAAAAAAGGAAAGAAAAAAATCCACATGGTCAGCATAATTTAATGAGACAGAGTGTGAAAGGAACTAAGTGGATAACCAAATGCAGAGTGGGCTTGTGGGTGGGTGGTGGATGAAGTCAGTGATATTTCAGCATCCCTCGGTGGTTAGCCGGCTGACAGGGAGGGGAAAAAAACTGGAGAGCGAGAGACAGCGAGGGAGGTGGTGTGTGTGTGTGGGGGGCGAGTGGGTGGGGAGGGGGACTGTGCCAGAAATTCAACCAGCGCCACCGGATTCAACTGTAGTATATGTATAGCATATGGAGAGATCAGAGAGAGAAAGAGAGTGAGGACAAAAGCAGTGTCATTATCTGAATATCAGTCCCCCAGCCTGTTTGGACAGGCAGGATTTGCATGTTGGGTTTTCAGCCGGAGCCCCAGGGCAGGGTGGCATAGAGTGGGGTGGGGCGGGTGGAAATAATCATCTTCATGGTGTTCTGGGTGTGGCTGTCCTGGGAACAGGACTTCTCTCAACAGGGGGCTCTCAGCACAGGTTACACATCTGACCTCAGGACACAAGATCACGCTGTGTTCACACACCATAGGATGTCAGGTTCTCGGTTTTTTACACTTCATAACCACAAAGAACAATCTGAAGTCAAAAAAATACCTGCATCACGTGAGAGCAATATAAACTACTGCATACTGTGTGTAATGTTTGATACATGAATTTTACTGATTGTTTCCTGCATGGATTTTTGCAAATGTGTGTGAAACAAAAACAAAATTTAAATTGTCTTATAATTTTCTAATAAATTTTTATTAACTTGTGTTAATTTAATAACTTACTTTATTTATGTTCAATTAACAAATTCTTCAGCAAATAATGTCTCACATTATTATAATTTACTAAAATGGAAATGCAAATTTAAAGGTATAAGAGTGCTGTACTTAATACAGCTTCAATTAGCTCCGAGAGCATAAGTGTAGCTAGAATTCACAAGCCACAGCAAAGGCTTACTGTGGAATCTGAAATGGAGCTGATGTCAGTATGGAGAGAGCAAATCAGTAATGTGATAACTGTTTGGATGTGAAACACTAGACAGGGAAATTGGAGTTGTGATGGACTCAGTATCCTCCTTGTCCCTCTTTCTCGGCTGACATGTGAGATTCTTTGGAGGCCTGTGGGTCAACACTGGCCCAGTGTGGTCAAGACTTATCACATAATGAACAGAACACCAATCCTCTTTTTAAAAAGACTTTATTTATAGTGAAAGCAGAAAAAAAAAAAAAAAAAAAAAAACAGCACATACACATTGAAAATGACCCAGTTACAGACATCTATTAGACAAGAAATACAGGGACTTATACATAGAAATATAAACAGAATTTCTAGACAAACATGCGAGCACACACACACACACACACACACACACACACACACACACACACAGGCATGCCAAAAGGGGGCTCCCTTATGGAACAGGACATCCTGAAACTGCCAAGAAAAACACTCTAAGCCAGTGAGCCATTCCACTGTTATCCAATGATTTTGCTTTTATGACCAGGAAGAAAAAAAAAAAAAAAAAAAAAAGAAAAAAAAAAGTTTTACACTTTTGCTCTATTCTAAAAAATAAAATAAAAAAAAGATAAAAAGAAGAAGAAGAAGAAGAAGAAGAAGTCTAAAATAAAACTGAGGCTTTGTGGCAAAAGTATCCCACTGGTCAAGCAATGATTTTCAGCTTTGTATAATTACCAATTTGTGGCCCTTAGAAAAACACCCCCTCAAGAGAGTTGTTCCAATAAAATGCAGCCTCCTACTAAAAAAGTGCGTATTGAGCAACAGAAGAACATTCTTAGTAAAAAGAGAAGAGGGAAGTGTAAAAGGGAAGGGGACAGCTGGGTGAGCACTGTGTACCATACCTAGGACTGGGTGTCACAATGAAGTGTGTTGCAATAAGGTGTGTACCGTCTGGATTCTCTGGAAATTCAAGAGGACGGAGCCAGCTTATGCACACGCACGCACACACACACACACACACACACACACACACGAGGTACACATATACAGAAGTGCGCTATTGACATCACTACATCTGTATTTGCAAACATGTGAAAACACAGTTCCCCACATTAAAAAAAAAAAAAAAAAAAAAGGAAAAAAAAAAAACCCTCACAGATGTCAGCATGGAGGAAATAAACAATAGACCCACGTCTCCGACGTTTCACAAGCGGTTGGGATAAAGGGAAGTGACATCGCAGCACACACCTCTAAATGGGAACTGATGCTAACTGAGACAATGACAGTAACAGAGGGAGGACAAAACAGGATGCTGGTCAGATGAAAGAGCCCGAAATGTCAGACAGCCTACAGACTGTTGTCGCCTTGCAATCTTAACAGCCAACACCAGTCTGATAAGCTATCTGACAGGCCGAGAGAGTGACGGACATGCCTGAGACGGACGCATGTACAGAAATGACAATGAAACGGGAAAAAAAGAAAAAGGAAAAAAAAAGAAAAAAGAATCCTAACCCTACTTACCATGACAGGAGAAAAGCGGAGATGTGAGTGTTCTGACTAGAGCTGGTGCAGAGCGCAGGGCTCGGCTCGCTCAACAGTACCCCTCTGTTTTGAATCTACTCGAGTGATTCGTCTCCTGGCTCCGTGACTAGGGCAGTGCAACGAGTTCATTCGAAGGTTCAGCTGAGGTAACGGCACAGACGCTTTTCACTGTGCGCTTGAGGGGTTTTTTTTCTCCCCCCCCCCCCTCCACACACACACACACACACTCCCCCTCCTGCTTGTGCCTGCTCTAGCGCCCACTGCGCTCAGTCCAGCGTAGCACAGCAGCAGTACAGAGAGGGAGAAGAAAATAGCACATTTCACTGGCAATTATGGGGAAAAAAAAAGAAGAAGGTACTGCATATATTGAGAGCCAGCTGACGTTATCCGATGAAGAGAAAAAAAAAAAAAAAAAGGAAAAAAAAAAAAAAAAAAGAAAGAAAAAGGAAAAGGCCAGAAACAAACATGGGTCATATAAAATGCAGAGTTATGTTTTAGGAGCTGCTCATGTAATGTCAAACAACTTTCTGCCCTCATCATGGGTAAAAATAATTAGTAAAAAAAAAAAAAAAAAAAAAAGGTCGGAGGACAAGTGAAGACAAAGAAAAACACTTACCATGACACAGACTGTCTCTAAGTTAAAGCGAACAGCTACGTTCTGCTATACTAAGACTTCCAGGCAGACTCCTGGTCTATTAGTGGAGCACAATCTGCTCTAATCCATAAAAGATAAAAGAGAAAGCAACAAATGTGGCAGCCATGCAAACGCAACCTACTATCTCTGTCTCACTCTCTGTCTCACACGCAGGCAGGGAGGCACACACACACACACACACACACGCAGTTGTAGATCTGATTCAATATATGGCTGCATCTGGTAAAGTAGCCCCAGGCTGACTCATGTGCTCTCTTCCTGGAAGCAGAACAATAAGGGCAGACAAAGGGACCAGCAGGATGATTCATGGCCGACTTATCATTTCTCATCCAAAACTACCAAAATGAGCTTTACTGGAAACACAAACCTGACTTAGCACTCTACAATACGTAGAAATGAGGGGGCTCTGAGGAGGACACAATTATTTACAGTCCATTTACTTCTCTTATCTAACCACAACAACTCTTAACAGTTATAAATACAGAATATCTTATAAATAAACTTGCAAATCTAAATCATATATAAATAGGGTATTGAACAAATAATGTGCTGGTTTTACAGAACACTCACAACATAATCAAAAGTAACAATCCTAGCTTATTCAAATAAAGTGAATTCAAGTGACTATGAAGATATAAGACTTTTACGGTTTTCCTAGTGGAACAAACAGTGCAGCTTAAGGCCTCACCGAGAAGAATTATTGCCAGCAGCTTCTTCTCACATGCTTGGGAGCTGCTAAAAGCACCAACTGAGACACTTAAACAACACAACAGCGTACACACACTCGCACGTAACCCAACAAGCACCTACCTTACAGAGAACAAATCGTGGAAATCACTACCAAATGCAAAAGCCTTAAAGAGCAAGTCAATGGAAGTCCAAGTTCAACATCAACATGTTGATACAATGACAAGAGAGAAACCAGATGGGGGCTGATATTTTGCCTCAGATAATGGTGGGGTATCAGCCAAGAGGGAGAGCAGAAATGAGGATAGGAGTGGTGGGAGCTTTGAAGTTGCTGGTTTGCCGTGGCCTTCACTCCGTCTTGTCCTCCGAGCACTTCTCCGGCTGCTTGCGCTTGGCGTAGCTCTGGGCCATGGAGTTGACAATGGAGCAGACAAAGAAGCATACCATGATGACCACAACCTTCTCAAAGAGCCACGACAGCCAGTTCTCCTCCTGCCAGGAACCACAGAGAGAACAGAGAGAGAGGAGAAGAGCTTGGTCAGTAAACTGAGGGCCACCCCCTATCCCCACCCCCCTCCCTCCTTACCCCCCCCCCCCCCCCCCCACCCCACCCCACCCACACACACACCCCACACCCTGCTCTCCCCTCTGCTCCTGATGCTGTAGGCTAGGTGGGGATCCGGCTCCATGTGCTGGACAGATAGAGATCAGGGGTAATAAAACACGCGGCAGCCCCCACCGTCCTCCCTCCTAACGCCCCCACTGACCCCAGCCTGCAGCCTGCCTCCACCAAGTTAAATTGGCTTGCTTCTCTCCTGTAACTGCAGGAGGCTCAAGTTACAAGAAAAAAGGAACATTGTTCTAGAAATGCCTTAATCTGTCCTTGTGCAACTCAAAGTCTATCCTTTTTTTCTTCTCCCTCCTAGTAAGCGCATAAAAGAGAAAAAAAAAAAAAAAAAGAAATCGTTTTCAATGAATCACTTAGAGCAAGACAGAGAAAGAGGGAGTGAGACAGAGGAGCGAAAAAAAAAAAGCTTTGAAGAGAAATAGGCTACAGCTACAACTGGCTCTTTTTGTTCTAGACGGGGGTTTTGATGGATTGTCACGGGGAGGGGGGGGACCTGGTCTACAGTCAGTGCTGGGTTCAGGCGGAGCACTGAGTGCAAGTGTGTGTGTGTGTGTGTGTGTGTGACACATAGGGGAGTGACCACATTCACACACACACTCCCAATTGGTAAGATGGAGCATGAGTCAGCACGCCCCGCGCTACAGTAGTACAGTTCAATACAGCGAGTGGAGCCAGACCCCACACTGGCCCCTCTCCTCCTCCCCTCTTTCTCCTCCCTCCCCTCCAGCCCGCCCAGTACAGCGCTAACCCACACTGTCACTCTGGCCCTAAACAAGCCTCTGTAATCTACTGTATCATTACAGGTTATAGTGAAATCTACAACATCAAGACTTCCTTTAGAAACATCAAATCAGGTTTAAAAAGAATATATAAAACTGATTTAAAAAAAACAAAACAAAAAAAAGCGGTACAGGTAAAGAAGGTGAAAACAGAATTAATTGTGTTCATGAGAGAAAATAGGTCAGAGATGTAAAGGAAGGCTTAGATGAAGAGAAAAAAGGGACACAAAAAAGTGGAGGGAGAAGGAATGAAAGAGGCAAAAGTAAGGGGGCCACATTCTTTTCTTGGCGCGCAGACGTGAATGAATAGAGGCTGTGAGCTTGGGGTTGAGGCCCCTGTACTTACAGTTGGGATCCCCTCTCCGGCACGATGGTGCAGCTTGGCCTTCTGGGCCTCCAAGTACTCCCTGAAGGGCTTCTGCAGTGCCGCACCCAGCAGTGGAACAGCTCTGCCTCCACCAACATGGGGGGGGGGGGGGTAGAGAGAAAGAGAGCGGAGGGGGCATGGAGGAAGAACGGGGGGGGGGGGGGGGGGGCACAAATCACGTCACATCATTGTTACTCACCAGCCCAAGGGCAGCAACAAAGGGAGGCATGCTGTCCTATCTCCTGTACTGTGTCGGTCTCCCCTGCTTCCTCTCTCCGTGAAGAGAGAAAGACGGAGAGAGCAACGAGTGCGATCCCTTCACTGTTCTTCCCCACACACACACACACACATAAACATACATACACACACACACAGAAACAAAAAGTACAGACTGTACCATAGCCACGGAAAACAGTGCTGCCCAAAAAGAAAAAGTAAAAAGAAAAAATTACATTTTTAAAAAAAAAAGATAAAAGGCAGAAATAAAGTTAGCTGGTCCTTATACGACAGCCGTGGCATCAGTAGTCACCCACATTCTCCCGCTCTGCTCTGCTCTGCTCTGCTCTCACACACACACATACTCGGCTTCCTCCCTCTCCTCTCTCTCTCTCCCTCTCCCTCTCTTTCTCACACACACACACGCACACACACACACAAACATCAGTGAACTCGTTCAACTCCCCTGCAGTGCCTCCTCTGCCGCTGCAGCGAGGAGAAATGAATGACTTCTCAGAACTCTCACATTTATCACAGGCGGTTCCTGTAAGAACTGGTTTCAGCCAATTAATGAGGAAGTGAGTCGTACCCAAGCTGTGTCATCACTGGCTGAGACCTGGGGGGGATGGCCCACGGGGGAGGGCGCTCCTGTAAGACGGCCCATATTAGGAAACCCTTTACAAGATTTAGCCACCAACTACAAGCACACTACTGAACCCCCCCCCCAACACACACGCACACACACACACACACACACACACTCACTCACTCAAAGAAAAAAAAGACGCAAGAGACTGCAGAGAATGCCCTAGAATAGCGAATCAGTGGCCCATCCCTGGGCTGGAGTTAGTGATTAATCACTGAACAAATATATACTAAAGACCTTCACTTATTCTCCTTTGTGGCTATACACAGTCAATTACATCCCATGAGCCATTGTTTCAAAGCATTCTGTATGCTCCACCTTTACGTCTTTTGTTCTTGTTGAGGAGGCATCATCAAAGCTCAGACACATCAGAGGCAAGACTGCGTGGGCAGTCATGTCACATACGGTTGAGTTTAGAGCTGATAACTTTCTCTGAAGGAGGCAAGTCATTTCCGTCCCTCCCCAGCTCCACACTGACACACAGACACACACAAACACACACACATGTGCACACACCTATGTTGTTGTGAGAAGAAAAAAACAGGTTGTGTTAAATGATTGAATTTACAACAAGGAAGCCCTTTGGTAATGATTAACTTTATACCAAGTAATGATATCTTACATGTGAGTGGACATAAAGCAGACAGGAAGTGTAACAGATGGATCACGCTATAAATTACACAATAGAAAATGGTTAGGACACACGGTATCAAAAATCAAGCTAGGTTTTTTTTTTTTTTTTTTTTGGAGGGAAACAAAGCCTGTACTATTCCCATCCCCCACTTCACAAAATTCCTAGCACCTCTACACCTCAGAAACTTACCAAACTCATTTAAAAATACATAATTGTAATGAAAAGCCGACTATGAGTTTGCACAGGAGAGAGAAATGTTCAAAAACATTTGAGAAGTACACTAGTTCAGCAGATAAAAGTAAACAGGCAAGAACAAAGAGTGAGAGAAACTGTTTTCAGAAATGGCGGGCAAATCATCTCCTACACGATGAGCAATACTGAGTCATGAGCCTGGGCAAATCCACCAACAAAGAAGCTCAAAGCCAGCAGCCCAAAACACGTTCTTAATACCTCAGAGTCAGGACTGTCTCTTGGTTTTTCCATTAAAAATCTGATGATTTTGTGCTTTTTGGGGATATATTTTCACTTTCTGCAGAACATGTTTTGAAACTGTTGGATTTGAAAATTTCTACTGTACGTGTGTTTATAATTTACAAGTGAGTACCTGTGCTGTGCACCTTTCTGTGTGTGTGAAAGAAGCCCAGAAGATTATCTTTCTTAGTCTGAGATAAAATTAACTTCCTGTTAGCTGGAATTGAATGAGAAATTGTGTAACTTGTGCATGTATTAATTTTATGTAATAAATGGTATTATGTTGTACAGAAACTGTTGTAAAAGTTGATCTCAGTTTTCAGTCAAAGTTTGGAAATTTACAACAGTATTTTCTGAGTTCTGTCTGAGTTGAGCTGGCAAGGACAGGAACAGCTAGAAGCTGAAATTTATAACAACCATAAGATGTAATTTGGCAAACAGTAAGCCTGAACTATTTACTCAGCAGCTACTGAACAAACTTAACAATGGGTTTGTTAAAATCTTGTGCTCAGAGTACAAGAAAACTCCTCACTTGTATCCTCTTCTTCTATCCTCACTGTGGCCTTGAGAAACAGGGAAATAAATCACTATGAGCAGAACTATTTACTTTTTAAAAAGCACAAAGCCTGATTTTTACTCTCTAAAAGCTCTTGCTAAATTTCTATATAAACTATAAAGCCCTCATTTATAACTAAAACCGATCATGCCTCCATTTTTGTCGAGCATAATTTCATAATAACCACTAAAGTATTACCGTAGAACAGCATGCATGTTAGTTCTAATAATCTAGTCCTTAATTAAATGCATGAAATGCAACTACTACTCATGATGAAAATAAAGCTCATAGATTCATGTCTCTAATTTTATGTATCACCAGTGTGCCTAAAATAACATTCAATTTATAGTTTTTGTCTTCAGTTTTTCTTGTCATTTAATGTGGTTGTTAAGGAGAGAAAACAGTTATGATTTTTGCATGAATTTATGTTGTATATTAATTGAGGAATTTTTCTATGTATTTCACATGATATTCTTCTTTTTTTTTGTAGGTTTGTATCCCAAAATATAAATGGACATATTAAATTTATTGTCAAGCATAAAAAAACATTGCAGTTAATCCGAACAGATCTTTAAATTGTGACTCTTCTCACTTTCATCCTCTAAAGAGGAAAAAATATGGGATAGTTAATAATAACAATAATGAAAAGTCTTAAAATTTAGGTGGTTTTACAACCATAAAACCCTGCATGTGTGGATCCTACTTTAAAACTTTATAAAAGTGGTTCTCCAACTGATTAAATTACTTCCAGAAGTTGTGCGAAAGCCACTTACTTAGGTTAAAAAAAATAATCCCAGTATGTATGTGTGACTAATTATCCTCATTGTAAGTAGATTTTATATAACTGTACGCATTAGTAAACATAAGCAGTGTGGGTGATAATTAAGTTATTAATCAGCATCAAATAGGTAACATGTAGGCTTCTAATGATCGTAGCGCCATCAAATGATTTCCATTTTGTCGCTAACGTGAATCAATAAATGAAGTAAAAAATTAATGAAATATAGAAATCAAAAGTAAATCTCTCGAAGGTTTATTAGATGCAACAAGGACACTTTTATTTCTTATTTTATCAAATGTAATGAAAAATAGAGGCTAAGAGGATTTAAATAAAATGCAAAGTTGTAACAAAGGCATTTAAAGAAAATCAACAAGTAAAAATTGTTTAACATGACTGACTATGTATGATATGTGGGAAGAGGAACTCAGCAGCTCAAACTGCTGACTCTTAGGTTTTTGCTGAAGCAGGTAAAAAACCGTTTCAGACCCCTGTCAATATATGATGCATTCAAACAAACCGGAGGACAAACAGAAAGTTGACATGTATCATCCACACACACTTTCTTTGTTCAAGGGGTATACCTCTTCATCCAGGGGTAGATTCAAAGTGGCCAAACAGAGTTTGAACAATATTCAGTCAACACGAGCAGCTCTTGTCCAGCACCATCACTGTCCTACAATGCCATCGAACTGATCACTTTTTCCATTTTTCCAAAAACTTCCTCAGTGTGGTCATTCAGTACATCTGTGCAACATAAACAAATGAGCAAGACAAAAGTGTATGACAATTTATATCAATGTGTTAAATGAAATTCAACAATGCTGCCCACAAGTGGACTTTAGAATCAAAGTCAAATTTAGATAATTGCTAAAACCAACAAGAAACTAATTTCATTATGTGACCAGCTATTCTGGGTTTTGAAGGCAATCCCACATTTTTCTAAAACAGAAAAGGCAGCACATTCTGTATTTGCATCCCTCAGAGGACATTGCTTGTTGCTAGGGCTGCAGGCTGTAGGTACAAAACAGCATCCTCTGCTTCAAACTTGCAAATTTAAAACTACAACTAGGTACCAAATGCTACATATCTGCTCTGGTCATGAGTGCTGTAAATGTACCTCTGGTGGTAAATCTGTGATTATTCCCGCCTTGAGCACAAAAATATACTTGTCATATAACTTCTACCTCCAATAACACTGCAACAACCGGTGTTTGAAACTGTGCCTGTCAGCACGTAAAGCAGGAAATGGGGCTAATTTGATCAATAATAAGGAAAAAAATGAGGAGGGGATAAGCAAAGGAAAACAAAAGATATGGAGGGAAAACCCCACATCTGTCAGCTTCCAGCAGCCTACTTATTACTGTGAAGGGTTAATTTGTGAGCACCATCTCAGCCTCTCATTTTTTAATGAACTATCATTTCCTGCTGCTGTTCACGGAGTGTGGATCGTGTTTAGGCGTCCTGTGTTCGTTTTGTGAAAACTAAATTCCACAGGCCATGAGTCAGACGTGACCTTTGACCTCTCTGTCCTTTCTAACGGTGGCCACCTCCAATGGCACTCGAGCACACATACATACACACTGATAAAATGCACAATTTCCTTCTTCTTTATGATAATGAAATTCTCAAGGTGCACACTCACACACACACACACACACACACACACACTCACACACACTCACACACACACACGCAGGTACAGAAACGCGTGCCCTGACGTTCCAGGCAGGGGATGATAGAGAACAAGGGCTCACATGACAGCCAAATCCTGGCCAGGTCCAACTGGTTACGACATCATCACAACAACTGGCTTAGGCAATCGCTAGTGTTACCCAATGCTCCACAGGGCCACAGTTCACACCTAACATAACAGCAGAGACACTGCAAGACGCACACGTACTGTTAGGCAGCGTTCTGACCTGAGGTATTCAAACTCTGACCCTTACACCATCTTCGGGCAAAACACTCATGATCTGACTCTTTTTTTTTCAGCTAAAGGCTTGATAAAATACTATTGCTTAAATTTGATTTTATTAAGTGTTTGAATAGTGAAATAATGGAATTATGGCAGGAGGAGTGTGTTTCACTTCAGCGTAAGGAAAATTTTGATTCATGTGCAAATGTTGTAAGGTTATCTGTGTGTGTGTGTGTGTAGTTGCCTGTACGTGTGTGTGTCTGTTCCTCCTCCAGTTCAACTGGGCTTTTTCCCAGTGACTTCACCACTAAAACATGGAGCCCACTCCTCGACGGAGATCCCCCTGCCCAGGGTGTTTATCACATCTCTGCTCCACAGCCATC
Source organism: Xiphias gladius (assembly GCF_016859285.1). Classification (NCBI taxonomy): domain Eukaryota; kingdom Metazoa; phylum Chordata; class Actinopteri; order Istiophoriformes; family Xiphiidae; genus Xiphias; species Xiphias gladius. The sequence goes on along the minus strand of NC_053416.1, from coordinate 22,725,560 downwards.
TGTGTCAGCCAGCACACACACATACACGTACACATACACAGACTCACACACATGTAAACAGGCTCGGACACATGCTATCCTCTCGGGTGCCCGCAGTGCTGCCAGGAAATCAAGGGGCACCAATTATAGCAGTCTATTATTCCTCTCACTTCCCAAACAGCCACATAAAACAGCCCTCCAACCCCTCCTACCCCCCAGGATCAGGTCAGGATGCCCACACAGATGCCCCTCTTGGTCTGGGTGTAGAGGTGAGTGGAGTTGCTGGGTCACTGGATAACCAGGCATAGACCCTTCCAATGGTGAGAAAAAGTTGCTCAATGAGTCAGACGTGAGTGGAGACACATCCAGACAAGTCATACTGCTACTTGTAGAGTGGCAGCAACAGGCAGGCTGGAAAAGGAGGGAGGAGGTGGAGGGGGAGAAGAAGAAGAGGACGTGTAGGGCATTGGGGGTTATGCAGAGAGTCTCCATCCATTGTGTGATGTCATGTTTGGCGGAATTGCCGCCGATGGGATCTATGGTGACATTGTTTCCTACGGGACAATGTCTAGCCCTCTCTTCAGAATGAACACCTAATGAGCTGGTGATAACCCCACCTACTGTATTTCTGTTTAAATTTACATTTTATTAGTCTCAAATGGGAAACCCGAACATAAAAGAGGGGTTAAATGAACACATTACGACATTTTAAATAGATATGAATGGCAAGAACACACCACAGAAACATGGTTATGGGATGGAAAATTAATGGCACGTGAAATAAATGGGAACTTGACGCTGTTTGAAGCTCAACTGTCCCATAAACGCAATGCATGTCACTAATCAAACACAGCAGGTTACCCAGCGAGCCCGAAACTGTATGTGTGGGACTTTTTCAGACTACAGTACGCTGTGGGACTGTATGGAGTCTTTGTGGTTCATATATACTGTGAAATGCTGCTCAGACAACCACATAGGTTACTACGCATCTGTCAAAAGCCACAACATGCTGTGGATCTTCACCTTCAAAACTGCACATTCTATTCTGGCTGCAGTACAAGTGTATAAGTGTTTAACAAACCAACAAAGAGAAACTCATCGTAAAGACAGAGAGCAAGGCCAATTTAATCGTTTTTTTTTTTTAAAAACAGGCTTGTACATGCCAGTTGCAAAAAACTGTAAAATTGCCAAAAGTGATTATAGTAATCTTATTTGCTTTCTGAACAGTTGTACGTATAGGCTTGCATGTGTGTTTACACAATGTAGAGGTTGTAATTAGAAGCCAGTGAAAGCGGACAAGCAAAGGTTCCTGATGTCTGCACGACAGTATGCTACAGTATATGAACACTGAAGAACCTGAGAAAAAGTGCAGTCTAGTGAAAAACAAAATACAACATTATATCCCAGTAGAGCTGTTATGCTGTGTGGATGTGATTCAAGATCCCATAGCAGTCTAGTAATAAATTTCCTTCACAGTGGTGAATCTTCAAAGTTAGACAAAATAAAATAATAAGCTAATTATTTATGTGCCTGGGATAAAACAAACAAACACGGCCTCCTCGTAGTTAAGATTCATGGTTGCTCTTGTTATCAGGATGAGGCCTAACATGGATTATTCTCAATCGGAAAACCCTGAGCATATTTACGGTAGGATTGATCACAAACAAACCCTCTTTACTGTCTCTCCCTCTTCATAACTTGACGCTGTTGCGAATTGGGCTGATGGTGGACAATGTGTCTGTTTTGACTGAGGTGTGGCGGGGGCAGGGCGGGGCGGGAGAGTGGTCCGGATGGCTGCCCGGCTGGCCTGTGACTCAGGGCCTGTCTGGGATGACTCCTCTCAAAGCACACAGATACAGACACACATACTCATGACAACTGGTGACATTACAGCACACTTTACGACGTTCGCGGGACTTACAAGACAATACACTTCAGTGGATGATGCTGATTAAGAGCTCAAGGTCACGTTGTTTTCCCCTGATAAATGAGCTGCTCTAAAAATGAATCAATGGCGTACTGTTTCCTGAAACAACATACAAGCCGGCTGCCATCCTGTTGAATAAATACATTAGTAATTTCACAGCCTTGGCCTGAGCATGTGCAGGAAAGACTTGATGAGCGAGCAGTATGTGTGGTATGGTGCAGAGTGTGAGACTGAGGACCAAAACAAATGAATCAGGGATGAATAAAGCAGGAAGTCCTGGGATACACACTGTGCCTGAGGGGCACATAATATGAAACCAGACCTGGAACCCACATCTGACCTCTCCATCTCTTTCTATCTTTCCCTCTCTCACACAAACACCCACACATACACACTTACTCATGAAAGCTACAATTACATTCAGATCTTTGCGCACCCCTTCACTAAAGGACTCAGTGTGCTATTTACCACAAAAATAGGCCTACAGTCCACGATCTGAACAATAAGTCTTCTTGAGTGACTGAATATTATTCTAAATGGCTGTGGTAAGGCTTTCTGGCTCCGAGTCAAACCTCTCTCTAACTGTTACTGCCTCTGTATTTCTGTCAGAGCTTGGGGGCCAAGGTAATCAGAATGGAAGTGGGGGAGATGAGAAAATGGATGCCCCACAGAGCTTCGCATTAAACTTAACGACGCCATATAAAAAGAGAGTGGACTGCGACCTGCCGCAACATCCCTCACCCCCACTGTGTTGCCCTGTTTGCCTCTGATCCCGCCACCCGAAGTAGAAAGAGTAGGGCAGGTTGTGGAGGGACCGATCAATGCCATCTTTGTCAGGGCGTATCTCAGGTGACCAGAGCACCCGGTGACTAATAGGATCAAATATACTCCCTTCCTGTGGATTGGGTTAACAGGAAGCCTTTGCTCACATGACCCAAAGAGGACTACTGTATTTATAGTAGCAGTGAAGTGACTGCCGTGCAAATGGTTAAAGAAAAATAGCGACATTTTGGAGTTTTAATCTGTTTACTATTCTTCAACACAAGGACAGGGAGCAGTTACAGTCTGCTAGGGTGCAATACATCGCCACAAGTAACACAAATAACTTCAGCTAATAAGAGTTAGCATAGACTGCACTTCACTTCATTTGTCCTGTGTATTTTTTACACGAACAGATATGGGTTGATCTGGAAAATTCTTTTTTTCAGATTGGTGCAATCTGCTTTACACAGATGTATGTGATGATATAGAAAAGACTGAAAAAAAAATCCCTCCCTGCTGAGTGACTTTCTCCTCTGATAAGACCAAACCAGTTACCTTCAACCCAGACAACCCCACATTTAGTACGAAACAAACCTAGTTTCTATATGAGCTGTGTGTGTGTGTGTGTGTGTGTATGTGTGTGTGTGTGTGTGTGTGTGTGTGTGTGTGTGTGTGTGGGGGTTCAGTTCAAGATGGCTGAAATTTAGTGGAAACAAGCAGTAACATACCTTTCTCCTTTAACTGCAGTGAGTACACAGAAATAACTGCGCTACTTTGAATACCAAGAATAGTTAGATTAGCATGGTTCTCAACAATTTCACATCTCCACTAACCTAGGTTTGCATGAGTCACTTTAGAATTAATGTGTACAAGAATGTATGGTGAACTCGGGTCCAGTAGGAAATAGAAACGTAGGAAGAAAATAGATTAAATGACTTAAAATAATCACTATTTCTTTATGTGCCATTTGTGACATGAAAACTGTGTTGCTGTCTCCCTCAAAAAATAACTTTTTCTCCCACAACCACCACCGCTTTTTTCCACACACACACAGCTTTGAATCCAGTTTATTGTGTGATCTTGTTGGCACATGCAAAGAATCAAAAGACAGAGAGAAACCAGATCAAACAGTGTAAATGCAGAGTAATTACAAAGTCTGAAAGGCCTGAGAAGTCATCCAACTCCAACTCCATTGACTGTCTTATGCTTACTCCAAAAACGGCTTTAGCGTACCTGGTTAAGGTTTAACATAACAGTTGGTCTTGTTATAATCGCACCATTACGGTGCAGGTAAATGCTGATTGTGATCCGGAAAGTTCCAGTATGATCCAGTCAGCATCTCTTTCAACCCCCAGCTGCCCTTCCCTGACCTGTGACTCTCCCCTGGCCTCCCTCTGAGCAGGGCTGCCTGCTGTGATCCTCTAATGCCAGCAGCCTTGTGCGGCAGGAACAGCCATCTGCAAGCCCATTGTACTGGTAACGGACTCCCACCTTAGAAATGGACTCACATGGAAATGGGTGCATTCTCATGGAGATGTGCAAGGTTCCCCCCATGGCCCCGGCACACCAGTTCCTACTGTATAACCTTTTCAAGTCTGGACTCCTCCTCTCTGCATCTCAATCGCTTTCTCCACGAAAGCCTGACAGTGGTAAACCCCCCACTTGACACGTGAGTCTGAAGGATTTGTTAAAGTCAATACAAGACATGGAGAGTTGCTGACTCAATCGAGATGATGGATTATTGAGAGCAGTCATTTAGGATACTGCTGTGAGATACTAGGTGATGAAACTGTAATAGCTTCTCTCTCTTCTCATTTTCTGTTTTCCGCATTCTCAAAAATGTAATCAGCATTATAACCTGCCTCGCGCTTTGTCCTCTCCCAGACCTCTAAAGAAACTAAGCCCGGTCCCACCACAGTCCCCACTGACTGGGGTCCTGCAGACAGTGAATCACCAGCACTTCAAAACCAAAGGCATTAAATTTCCTTCATCCCTACAGCTGCTCTCATAATTAGGGAAAACTTCTATTTTTTCCTCTTCACATATTATCACATATGAATGGTTGCTGAAAAAGTGGCAGGAATCAGAGTTAGCAATTCAGCCTAAACACAGCGACTCACAACAGATCAAACGAGGAGACTGGAGGGCCAGACTGCAAGTCAAACACAGGAAAACTCCCCGTTCCATTACTGCATGCACTGGGTGATTTTGAGCTTTTCCTGCTGTATATCACCACCTCACTGGCTGACAAAGCCCCAGTTGAGATAAGAGAAAGGAGGACAGGGAGAATTGGGCACAGAAAAAGATGAACCTGTTGCCCTGCAGTTATATGGAGCATAGCAGCAGTGGCTCCACCATCCTCTGAAGTGTTTCTAGAGTAATTGACCTCACTTACACATTAAATTCAAGGAAATTCAAGGGAGGATAATCTGCAAGTTGTGGGAGAAGGCAGGATATGAGTCATAAATAGATATCCAAGATCAATTTTTCGGCTTTTTTCTAAGGGTGTTAGGTGTTCAGTGAGAGGCCCAACAAGAAAGAAAACAGATGTACATTCATTTTCAAAAATGTATAAGGCCTGATATTTTAAAAAAAAGAAAATCATATCTACATACTCGAAACCCTAGTTTAAAAAGATGGCAAGCCTGTATAAGGGTTTTTTTTTACAAGAGGGGAAAAAAAACTGAAAAATTTCAATAAAATAAATTTAAATTTTCAGTAAAAAGCAGCATGAAACCGCTTAACATATAACTACTTCGGATCTCGATCAGTGTGAGTTAGCGGAATTTTCTCCTGACCTAAATTATGACCATACACTCACAGTTAGTCTTGAAGAGGAGACATCTGTACGTTAGTCATAGGATGTAGGAAAACCTAACAAGTCTGATCAGACACACAGCTCTATTGGACCTGCTTATCAGCTCTTGTTATCAGCCCAAAAGGCACCTAAGCAGGGTTTTATTGGGACATCGTGGCCGTTTCAAAGCAAAATTATCTTTATTATTATCCCACTAGTGCTGACAGAAGGTTATAGATTTAACCTTAAATGCTTTGCACAGCAAGAAAACTAGATTGAAACCCGTCTGCCAGAGATACTGTTTGAGAATCTGTGTCCACAATACACATGAAGAACTAATACATCAAGTTTGAATTGTCTGACACGCTTTTTTTTTTTTTTGCCCCAAACGTAGAGTAATTAGAAAAACAGTTGAACAAGGAAGAACACTTCACTTGATTGAACAACTGCAAGGACAGAACTTATTTTTCCACTGAACCTTTTTTTTTTTTTTTCTAACTCTCAAAAGGAATATCAGAAACTCATAAATGTATAATGGAAATTTTAACTCACTTAAGTTCAAGTTGCTCTAAAAAAGTCGTCTGCATCTTCTCTACATTTTATTTCCAGCTAATAAAAAAAAAACCTCTGGAGTTGGCCATTTTTGTTAACAGAGGTGATGAAAATGGCTGTTGACAGTTTTAGAGCCTCGTGATGTTTAAGCCTCAGATCCAAACCTCTCCTGTGAAATTGAATTTCAGTAACACACTGTTTTCCATTTGTCATTCATAGAAAAAGTACTTCACTTATTTAAGCTGTTGATGAAAGTCTGAAAACTACTAGAAATATTCCTATAAAAGGTCCATATTTAGATCTGATATAAGATCATTTATAAAATTAACTGAGTCAAACATACAACTATAATACAACGATATCATGATGCACAACTCAGATTACCACATAAATATTTTCAAGTGCCACAATGTTGAAAAACACAATATTTTCTAAATGAAGGTTTAGAAGAACTGCCTGTTCAGTGAATAAGAACATCATCCTTTGTCATGATTACAGGAATATTAACCAAATAAAACAAAAAAAACCAAACTATACTGCTGTACCGTACTAAAGATTTTACTTGACAGTCACACTATGGCATCTAGCCAGAAGGCCGTGTTTAAGTATTTTAATCTCTGATCTCATCAGCTTTACATGTGCTACTCAAATATGCAGGGCTTGGATAAAGCAAAGCCCCCCCCCCCCCCCCACACACACACACACACACACACACAATTGTTGTTCTTATCACCAAAAGTATGTGTTTTCACTATAATTGAAACTCAAGGGCTGTGCCTTTTTCTAAAATTAAAGGTCAACCTACAAAATGTAATGCAGGGGATTTACCAGGTAAAATGTCTTTTTTTAAAGTTTGAACAAACAGCAGTTTACCATGGAGAAGTTGTGATGGACTCATAGAGAAAGAGGTTTTTGTGTGTTTTGTCAGGAAGCTGAAATATGATTTAAATTAAATAATTATCAACTTGAACGAATAAAACAGATCAGTAACTTTATTAAAAACAAGAAAACAACATGCTCAAGATAATGGTTCAGTTAATGTTAATGTTCAGTTTATAATAATTTGAAATTTCATAGTCTTCAGTACAAACATGGTTTGTAAGGCATTACACTCTGAGAGGTTACAGTCACTGACTTCTGCATCGTGTGTGTGTGTGTGTGTGTGTGTGTGTGTGTGTGTGTGTGTGTGTGTGTGTGTGTGTGTGTGTGTGTGTGTGTGTGTGTGTGTGTGTGTGTGTGTGTGTGTGTGTGTGTGTGTGTGTGTGTGTGTGTGTGTGCTAAATAGCTCACCTGACAGGCAAAAAGCAGGAAATTAATTGTGTAGTATTGTATTATGTCATGCGAGAATGAAATCACCACGGCCAAAGTCCAACGGTTACTTTAGTCACCCACAAAGACAAATACTATTCCCTCGGTTTACAGAGATAAATCCAGAGGCAGGCAGACAAAAGCAAACTGAGTCTAAATATGAAAATTCCACATTATAGACACAATTTTTCTAACTTTATTTATTCATCAAGTACAAACATTTAGTTACAAGTGAATTTTATTATAGAAGAAAAAACAGCTGCAAACGATTGCAAATGCTGCACATGCTTAAAACATTTCACAAGGAGCAATCAAAGACAGCACAGATGTTATAAAAGGATGAGACTCAACCATAAATCAATCACAAGCGTAAGACCTTTCAAAAACAAACATGTTTTGCAGACATGGCTCTAAATCGTTGTTTTGGGAATCCGTTTATGCAACACCAAGAAATAAGAATTTTACTGAAAATTGTTTACATAAACATAAATTTAAAAAAAGAGTAACTCCATTTTCACTGCAATTCCAAGAAAGGCCAGGTTTGAAATGCCTCACTGAAATTTCCAGATTTATTTCAAATATGAGTTTGTAGGAAGGAAAGTTTTGGAAAAGTCCTGCAGCTGAGGTGAGAAAAAAAAGAAACGTAGGAGATGTGGAAGTTTAGTATAAGTGACTTTTGAGAAAGAGAGAATCCAGAGGACAAATGTTTGAGTTACTGTATGTGAGTGTCTGTGTGTTGTGAAGGGTTTCTGTGTGTGTGTGTGTGTGTGTGTGTGTCTGTACATCAACTGTGCATGTACATAGTAGGTGGTTGCAACTGCAGGTGCTGGAATTTTAGCAGGTGTAAAGGTGTGAATTTATTTTCGAGCACCTGCATTATTAACACTGTGGTCTCTCTGTGCCTTAAGTGTTAAAATTGAAAGGCTGGCACCCATTCATAAGGTGATGTGTGACTGAGAGCAAGAGTGAGTGAGGACCAGAAAATCATAGGTGAAGGTGCAAGGGCCACAGTGAGGAAGGAAGATGACGGTTGAAAAGTTATCAGGGAAACTTCCTTTAGAGAAGAGGCACACAAGTGAGTCAGACTGAAACCTGTCAATAACCAATGAACTGTCACTTTGAGTCTGCAGCTCAATGAACAGTGACTGACAGAGGGGACAGGTCTTTTCACAACCCAACACACAAACACACACACACACACACACACAGGGTATCTAAAAGCCTTTTAAATTTCTTGTAAAGCTTGTGCTGTCTAAGTTTCATTGATCACAGCTCAATTGGCACATAATATAATTTGCGGCATTAAAAGAAGATTAACAAACCGACTGTAAAAATTCATATGAACAGAAAAGAGCAGCTTATTTAATAGCCGTCAATGACTGAATTCTTTTTCAACATTCATTGTGCAAAAGACAACATGGCAAGGAAGGGAGCTGATGCAATCTCATCGCCTGATTTCAGCAAGCGTGTCTGTGTGTGAGAGAGAGAGATCAAGAGTGAATGAGTGTGACTGCTTGCGTGTGTGTGTGTGTGTGTGTGTGCGTGTGTGCGTGTATGTGTGTATGTGTGCGCGAGTGTGTGTAATAAATGGCACTCCCACAAGCAGGTGTGTTGAGGGCAGTTTCCAGCTGCAGCCCCTGGCATCTCTACAAGGACACCCATCATGGCACCCACACCCAACACCAAGGCTCTTTCAACTTCTATTACATCTAGCCCTTATTTTGAAAAGCCCAGAGGTGCTATATGTGTGTGTAGCATGTAGGTGTGACTCTTACATTTTCCTTTGCATTTTTCTTCAAAAGGTTTTACTGGTTTTACATTTTCAAAATCAGTCTGGGGGACGTGATAAAAGCAGTCTCTCAGTCCTACAAAATAACTTCCTATAGTTGGTATATCGAACACTACACCCACAGTACACTGATGCTGGTTTCAGCTGGGCCTCCAAAAATACTGACATAAATAAGTTTCCTTTGTGACATCTCTCCAACCGGAAACTCAAACTCGATTTCTCTTCCCTTCCGAGAGATTGCAGGCTAATAAACGCTAGCACATCCTGCCTGAGAGGTCTGACACCTGAAAGGCCCTATTTTATCAAAAAGACAAAAGGTTGCTTCATAGTTATCTCTAAAGACCCAGAAGCAGCCCCCTCTTTTGTGCTACCTATGAGGTCAGGTACGTAGATAATAACCTACTAGATAAAGCAGAGAAGAGGTTTCTATGATAGACGAGAGTTCATCCTGTCCTGTGAAGCAGCCAGAACATGTTCATGCCCATAGTCATCCAGTGGAAAAATCCAAGCCATTAATCACCATGTAGGCTATTACAGCAGAGTAAGGAGCCAAAAGGGGAACAAAATGTGACAAAACCTTTGTTTCAAGGTCTACAGAAAGCATTTCAAACAGGGTAAAGCAACAAGTCATCTTCCAGAATCACCGTGTTTAATCCAAAACCACCTCTGAGTCTGTGTGACCTTCATCAGAGTCATGAAGAGGAGGAGGAGGAGGAAGAGGCAGATTTCACACAAAGGAATACAAATTACCAGAATGCCCCCTGACCATGCAAAAGGTCCCTCAACCGTCAAATTCTGTATTAACTCTTTCATGTGTGATAGCTGCACAACCCACAGGCTACTTTTGCTGAGCAAAACACAAACACATACGAACACCCACACCCACACCCACACCCACACACACACACACACACACACACACACACACACACAGCACACACACAAACACACACACACACACACAGCTGAGCCCTACTCACCCAATGAGAGAGACCATCCGCTCCACTATGTGCCTGCTGAAGGTGATGATCACAAACAGTTTCTGTATGACAAAGAAACACATAGAAAAAGATCGAGTCAGTTACTGAACCATGAGGTCACCGCTGGGGTGCAGAACAAGGCAGTATATGCATCATAGTTTGATCAGTAATTCCTTAACTCCCCCTCACACGCGCACACACACGTGCCTTGCACCGCCAAGGCGGTTTGGTCTAAAAGCAGCCATGAAGCCGCCCTTTTGTCATGGTGGGCAAGAAATAAAATGCCTGGGCTCTATGACACACCACCAACACAGTACGCTACGTCAGCACACACTGGCCGTCATCAGAAGTATGCGTGCATGCGTGTGTGCGTGCATGTAAAGGATGGATGGATAGAGGAGTTGAGGAATCACAGGCAATGTGTCATTGCTTCACAGGGGGTCTGGATGCCGGCTCCAGTCCGGTCTGATTCTTGCTTAGTCACCGGGCCAGAAGGGATGGACAGGCAACTGGTAGCCATTCTGGTTCATATCAGCCCTTTGTCCTCCTGCAGGGCAGTGGGAACATGCACCTACTTATTGACAAGTTTTTCCAAGGTCCTTTCCTTACCCTCTGAGTTGTTGTAGGCTACTGTATTCTTATAAACGAACATGCGTTTTGGCCACTAAAAATGTGGTTTGATCCAGTGACATCTTGGTTGCCTCCAACATGCCATTAGAAAGGCTTAACCCAACAGAACTTTTGGCAGGTCTATCATAACTAACTCATGTTGTGCAGAAAAGGATTGTTCAAACCCACAGAACCTTATTTTAAATTCTATTCCAGATTCCCAGGGTTCCAAATATACTAAATATATACTGCCGAATTACAGGGAAAAGTGTATAAAATGATACACAAGACATCATCATTTTATGTAATGATGGAGCCATAAAAATGTCATTTTAGATTTGAATATTTCACTCAATATAAATATGTAGCTTCAATTACATACAGAATAGATTGTATATAATGTGGAACTGTCTGATCTGACCTAGGCTTCAAGTGGTAAAAGGTATCATACTCTATTGAGCTGATACAATTATATATTGACCCACATCCATCAGTATTTTCAGGTTGCTTTTGCAAAAGGCTAAATGGTACTGATCGAATGAAATGAAATACTATTTGACAGGCATATCAATCATAATACCTTGATGTGGACCTTGACTAGCTATTCAGATACTGTAGGTTATTATATTATTGATATATTATACTGTTGAGGTTTTCAGGTTTAAAAATTGCAATCTTCTCTGATTGGTAGGAGTTTAGCAACTGTTTAATGAGGACTTGCTTTTATAATAAAATTCCCTTTGAGCTAAATGATTTTACTTAATGATTAAATAAAAATACAAATTGAGTCTTTATTGTGGGATTGTAGTATTTAGACTCAGTTTGCCTTGTTCCAACACAATTTATAAACAATGAAGGTGGAAAATTTGTAAAACTATGGGAAATAAACCGAGTGGAATAAATTACGCTTTGAGTAGACAAAAGTAAATGTGACAGCTGTGTAAGTACAACACACAGAACATCACTTCCAAATGGTTACACTGCAGAAAGGTCTACACCAGCCCCGATGTCAATTTTAATTTCCTTAAAATTATGACAGGGCCCTTTGATCAGTGCTTTGTTAGAGGGTTCATTGTAAAGTTATGTAACTTGTCATTCAGGTCATGCACGTATTGTTGTTTAGTTGTCTTTTAATTTGGGTGGGTGTTAATCCTCAGGACGACACCGTGGGTTAAACAGAATGAATGAGGAACCTGGACTCAAAATGTTGGCAATGTCATGAAAATTAAAAAAAACTCTGGCATAAAAAACCGGCATCTGTAACAACACAAAAAGATTAACAACTGCCACAATACTAGTTCTGTGCCTCCCACAAAATTAACATGAAACGGCACCGTAAGTAATTCCCCTCATGGGAACTTTTAACCTCCGCTTCAGCGACAAGCTTCGGAGTTACGCACATAAATATTGATTTCATGCACCTGCACATCCTTAAGAGACACTTACAACTGATCTATCATCCGACACAAAGGAGGAAGGGACAGCAACATGGCCGACACAGGAAGGCTGACTAAGATGCCTTAAATGGGTCTGCTCGGAAACCAGTGGTGACATGGTCTTGACTCGCTGATTTCAATTGACTGATAATGCGGATGAGAGCTACGCACATCCCAGTCATAACTGTTTTGCCACACATACACACATTAACAAGGGGGAAGCAATACCTCAGTTCTCAGTCGTTTATAGAAAAGGACCACTTGTTATCAAGAACCATGAGGTGCATTGAATGTATATACAGTAAAATGGAAGTGAGAGCATCCTGCTTTAAATGTTGTGTTTTTTCAACTCTGAGAATGCATAAATTCAATTTAAAGTGTCAGAGAGTGTAGAAGAACAATTCTCTTATTTCACTGTTGCTATATGAAAGTCTACTTTTTCAACCACACCTCGTAGCTCTTCAACAAAATCAGCAAATCACCTATCTCTAGGGCCTGAACTGGGTACTTCCGTGTCATCACCCATCATCCTTAAGTGACCGGCTGCTTCACAGAGCAGCGTACATGAATAAAGAATAAAAAAGCCTCTCCTCGGAGACTGGTGAGAGCGCACCTGAAGCACAGGTACATACCCAGATAAAAAAACATGCTTTGAAGCACTGAAGCTGCTCCGACACACACACACACACACACACACACACAAGCCTCAAAAACCCCTTTTGTTCCGTCTTGGCCCATGAGGGAGAACGTCACCTGCTCTCCAGTGCACTTTCTTCTCGTACTTCTTGTTTCTGCTTACGCACTGTAAACTATTGAATCATTTGCATTAGAAGCAAAAGCTGAGCTTGAAGAAAATTAAAGCAAGCAGCTTCAGGAGAGACTAGGGCCCCCAGACGTGCTGCAGAGTCGGGGGAAGTCTTTCTTTCCGTGAGACAGGCAGGGACACACCTCTGTCAGATGAGGCCCCTGGGACCTCTGGGTGTAATCTGGTCCTGTGTGTGTGATTGTGTCTACCATGTCTGCAACCCCCACCTCCCGACTTCCCTACAACCCCCCCCCCCCCACCAATCGCTGCTTCTCTCTTTCTCCATCACCTCCCACAGACAATGTTTATCTACTTTAGCTCGCGCTCACTAGGTTCACCGCCACCAGCCCCCCACACCTTTTTTTTCTAGTGTGGTGCAGGACAGTGCATTTTGCGTATGATATGGAATGAGTCTGTGGAAAAAATGCTTAGCTTTTAACCCTTCCTCTCTGTGTCACAATGAGCAATCTCCAGCTTTTGCTTAGAAAACAGAAAGTTGAGCCTCTGACGGTAATCACAGACATACTGCAAATTCCTGGACGCAAATTGAGGATTTTCCAGGATTAGACGAAACGTTTGTGATGCCAAGTCTCTTAACAGCAGTTTCTTATTCAAGGGTTAGGATGAATCTCTTACTTTCCCATAAGTTCTCAATCTGCTGTATTCTGACCAGTCTACTGTACAAAGTACTGGGCCTGCTTCAGCTGCAGTCACAAAATGGTTGACTCCCCCTACTATGCCTTCACAAAATGGCCTCCTTACAACCAGCTGAGTACAGTACAGAGATGCCGTGCATGAGTGTGATTCATTATTTAACACACTTCTCGCTCTGAATAATATTAAAGCTGTAGGCAAATCTCAAACTTTGGCACAAATAAATGTTGCTGTTTCTCTGCACTATGGAATAGAAAAGACAGAAGACAAGTACAACATATCCGGTGGTGTCAAACTCTGCTTTTCCATATCTAAGTGTCAACTGTATTTTTGTGAATGCTTATTTGGAGAAAAAAAAAAAGAAAAAAAAAAGCGCTGGCATTATTTATATGGATTTATATTATCTAACTGCAGCTTACCTGAATGTGCATTTTGATAACTGCTTTTCCAATGAGCGTTGCACCGAAAAATGTCCAGAAGGGGACCAGAAAATGTCCACATGTTATTCCCGCCAAGTCAAACAAGGGATTTGGTATCTGTCGAAAATAATATAGATGATTAGACTTAACACTGTGAAAATTCAATTGAAGAAATAGGAAACAAATCATATAGAGAAAGTGTAATATATAACAGTTTGACACAATTTTGAAATCCATGTAGTATTTGTTCTTCTGCATTTATCTTACATCTGTATTTTACCTATATACTTATGTAGGTATACCTACAGAAGGTCACTGATGCTACCATGAGAATATCTGATACTTTTCAAATGTATATTTATTCATATTTATTTTTTTGTTCATATGCTGAACAATTCAGAACTGGCATTTCCTTTGAATTATGTGTGCATGTGGACAGGACAAAATATTTACACTGATAAACTCCACGGTAAGGAAGAAGAATATTTTACAGGGAAAAAAGATTATGTATTTTTTGCATTTTACTTACAGAAGCACAGGCTAAAATCCCAAAGAATCCGACCCTCTGGATGAGTTTCTGCACTGCTACTTTTGCTCTGGTGGCAATGTCCTGAAAAAAAGCAAAAATGAGAAAAATGTGTGACTATATTTTCACCACAGACTTGTTGATGTTTAGCTGATATAGATCACATACTTCATGCATACTGTATAATGTAATGTAGACAAAGCTTTATTCACAGGACACATCTCAAACCTGCTTTGCATATTTTTAGGAAACAGCAAAGTACAAAATTTATTTATATTATTGTTGTAGAGTTTCTACTGATTACATTCCATAATGTCTTTATAATTACTGTATTATGTCTGACAGATTCAAACTGTTTACAGGATAATAATGATCTAAGTTTCATATGATTAATTATTCACAATTAATTTCTAATAAATTTCAGACTGATAAATAAAATTGTCTGGATCCAAATAATTAACTGGAAACTGCAACATTTATTACGGCCAATTAGAGTTTTTCAGGGTTTTTCTAAGCATTTATATGGAAGAGGGAATATCACAGAGGTGTGTGAAACAAATGTGTGTTGCAGCTACAATGTTGTTTTTGAAGGGACTTTAACAAACACTTTGAAACCCATTCAAATGTCATATTAAAACAAATTAATTATTTAGGATTAGATCTTTATTTGGGATAACGCTGTATAATCAGAGATCTGCTTTTAGGATTTCTCCATTACCTCTGAATGTTAAGGTTTAAGCTTATTTACAATTTTCTGTCTGTGTACTGACATTAAATCCTTCCATTTTATATCTAAAAACATACTGGGTCTCAAATGAAACGAAAAATTAGGGAATAACTAATTTTTTTTAAAATCTGTGCTTGTTTCTAAATGAGTTCAAAGGAGCAGCAGCTGCAACAGGAGGATATTCTACTTCCTGTAAATGTGCCCTCAACAAAAAGTTTGAATCAATTAATGAATAAGATGATGACTGACAAACCAAATAATTAGACCCTCAGAAACTAGATATACAGTAGTACAAACTGTTTAGAACCTGAAAGTACAGATATTTTAATGGATTGTGCATCAGAGGGATTTTCCTTTAGAAAATTGTAGAATATGTGTTTCTAAACACTTCCAAGTTTAGGCTTGATTTTAAATGATAAAAATCTTTAAAAGCCTATACTTGCACATTCCCTTTAGAATATTTGCACTGTGTTCATTCTAATTTATTCACATCTTGCAAAACAAATGTGAAGAGTGTGTGTGTGATGGAGTGCTCTAGAAAAGTTGCCTGATTGTTAACATTTATCACAAAAAAACATGAACTCATCTAATAATAAACAGCTGTTTAGAGGAAAAATGTATTTATTGTCTTTAAATGAAAAAGGTAGGTTTCAAGATAAGTCAAGCGTGGTGCTAAATTCATGATCATCCTTCCAACATAAATATCCCCAGCTTGATGGCAGAAATGCACTGATTCCCTGGCCATATATTCTAAGGGAAATACAAGGCTTATCTCTAAATATGCATCTTCATTGTAGGAGAATTATAAACTGGTTTTAGTATGTCTGTACCTAACCTCTAGTGCCAGTTATTTATTCCATTGTCACTGGGAATGTGAGAACAAGACAACAGACTTTGGTAATTCCTGTGACTCACAGATTCTTACTTTTTCTGCTGGTCTTGCCCTATCCTCCTTAACAGCTACACAAAAGCTTCTTTTCACAGCAATGACACAGATTTTCCCCCAATATACCTTTTCTGGGAAGAGGAGCTCTAATCTGTTTGGATTTTACTTAAACTAGTTCTGGGAACACAGTGGGGATGCAGAGGAAACCCCTGATCCAGGACCTTTCATATTTTTGGAAGACAGAATATCTAGGTAAAAAATAAAATGATTGCTTCCTTTCTATGCTAGAGTTGCCATTGTTAAATTAAAAATATTATTTATTTGCAAAAAAAAATTGTGTGATTCTGGGTTGATATCATAACCCTTAAATACAATAAAGATAAATTACACTGAGGACATTGCATTCCCAAAATATTCAATGCCAATTTATTTTTTTATATATATATAATTTTTAGGCCTTGATATGTAAATATATTGATCTTTTGGCAGTACAGAATATAAAATTCACAGCCAAAAACTGGACCATGGCATTCATTCTTTATTATTATATCTACATTTGTCTGAGCTTTTCTTTTAGTTGTTGCATTTTTATCATGAAAAACAACAAAATGATTCTTTGTTTGCAAAATTCATGAAATTATTGTGATAATACTGCCTCTTTTTTAAAAATGCTCAGAAGTTCTCAACATTTTTATACTTAAATATATAAATAATATATAAATAATAAATCATTTTTAGTTATGTCATATATTCTACTCTTTATTAGGCAACCTCTGTCTCTATGATACCTTAATAAATATTTTGCAGAGAAAAGCCTTAAATGTATTCGTAATGTATTCTTACAAGGTCATATGTTCAAAAACACTTTAATATTTTCATTGCTTTAATTTAAATATGTGTCTGCTGCTGTAAGGAATGTATATATTATAGTGTATTATAGTGTGCATTGGCTGTATGAAATTATACAGATGTTTCACTGTGTGCCTTTCAGATTAAACTTCAGACTTATTTAATATTTGCAGCCTGAATGTTTTTAATGCAATAAACATCACATTAATTAATTAATAACTGCAATTGAACTTCTTATAAATAAGAATATGAAGGCTTCTGTTCCAAAGTGAGAAATCGTCTATTTAAAGAAAAAACACACTCTTCCAAACTGACTGCTAATATGGACACATAATTACATTGATAACATTCACCTCAAGACATTTTTAAAATAGTTTGTCCTTCTTTCTAACGTTTTATTTCCGTTTCCTGATGATTTTCATGTGTTTACAAAATGCATCTATTACATTTTAGAGTCAAGCCCTCAAATAATTAGTGGTCAGTGGACTGTGTTGAATTATTTTAAATCTAAACATCCTTAATGAATGTTTGCTGTATTTGAAAGCCTGCTTTTCTCAACTAAAACAATACAAAATCAACTGACAGAGAATCTAGACAAAAAAACATTTGTTTTCCATATGAAAAGACAAAGAAAAAAACATTTGGTCTCTTTTAAAAAGTAAGGCCTCTGTTTCTAAAACATCATATTAATTAAAAAAAAATGAGGTACAGGAGGGGGCTGGCAATACATGATCATACCTAATATGGTCAACAAAACCAGTACAGTGCTGATGACATTCTTTACGGGGTGCAACCCAGCGGACAGGAAATTTGAGAGACATGGGAGGTCGCCTAATAAGGTGGTGGTGGGGGGAGCGAAGGGACACAGAACCTGATTGGTTCACGATTTGAATTTCTGCCTCCACTGATGTCCAATCATGAAGGTTTCTCCTTGTACAAGCCTGTAGTTTTAATTCTAGCCTGTCCCCATGTGTGCATAAGTGTGCTTGTGTCTGTGTGTGCATGTGGGTGTGATTGTGTGTGTGTGTGTGTGTGTGTGTGTGTGTGTGCGTGCGTGCGTGCGTGCGTGCGTGCGTGCGTGTGCGTGTGTGTGTGTGTGTGTGAGTTGCTCAGCTGGTGGGAGACAGGGAGGGAAGGAATGTGTATGGCTGGTTTACAGCTGAACCGCTGAGGACTGTGTCTGGACCAGGGACACCTGACAACCGCTGGTGTTGTAGCACAGACAGAACTCTGCAGGACCAATCAGTGTCATGGAGATGGCCTGTGAATCCCATCCGTTTTCTGACATCATGACACATGCATTGTTTACATTAGGTGCTGTAGTTGAGCTTTTGGCTCATGCAGTGAGAGCAAGCATGAAAATATCACCACACTGTGAACAAAGGGTCCCTGAGGAGATGCGGGGAGGGTGTAAAAGGGTGTGTGTATATGTGTGTGTGAACTTGTGACACTGTGATTTACTATAGTTGAACTATGTACTTGGACACTCTCTCTAGTCTGCATTTCTGGACTGGGGAAGCGTCTATCTTGGATGGCTGGGGTTCAGACATCCAGACTCTGTTGTTGGCGGCTTATGGAAAATCACCATCTTTGCCAGGCAGCTTGCCAAGGGCTGCCTGCTGCCTCCCCAACCCCCACCCCTCCTCCACCCCCATCACCGCTGGCCTGTAGGGCTGGGCTTAGCAGCAATTACATTTGGTAAGATCTTGTCAAGGGTGCAGCGTCATTAAAACCATGGAGGTTTTGGTTCCAGGTTTGGCTGCTCGGCACAGATGCTTTACTCAGCAGTCTGCACAGTCACCCCACATGGAGCTAACCACTGTGGGGAATAATACTCACATTTGATCTGTTATAGGTTTGGATTTTCCCCCGCATGTACTTATGATGGTCAGATTATCGATTCCTCATTTGAATGAGCAAATTATAAATGCTCTGACGAAACCACAGTTGACCGGTCATGTCTTTTAATCTTTACAGCATTTTCCCGGCATGATTTCCATCAGCATGTGTTAATTTTGTGTCAAAATAAATCAACTCTTTGGAAAATATGGAGTTTTTTGAAATAAAATGACACATCAGTCTGTGCTCCATTACAAACATAAGCAACATATCACGTCTGTTTTGATTCAATCACAGTAAATATACTGTAGATGAATTCATGTAATAAATGAGGAATCTCAGGGTGTTTGTAACAAGATTAGCATTAACGGAATTATGTCATTGAATGAACTGAATTAACCTAATAAATTCTTCTAAGGTAAATGGCCAAAAAATGACTTTTAGTCTATGAGTACAGGAGCATGTCCTGTATTGAAATTTGTGAGGATGGAACAGAGTGAGCTCTACATTTAACATGATAGTCTGAATATCTGTGGTTACAGTTGCCAGGTGATGACAGTTATTAGAAAAATCCACAGGGAAAAACCCGAGAGAAGACAGTTTTTTGAACTGGTTTCAGCAACCCCAAAGTATTAACAGTTTCTTTCTTTTAAGCAGCGGCATTACTTAATTATAGTACATGCTGCTATACTAGATGCAAACATGATCAGTTTGCAGGCATTAGGTTTTTGAAGTAACTATGCTTGTGAAGTTTTTTTCTGTGCCTGATGTTCATCTATAGTGCATTATTGTACGATGTGATATCTGTTTATTTTGGATTTGACGACGAGTTGCTCAGAGGGCTCCTTCACGAAAAGTGGACTTTTCATTGTGAAAAAGCTGGCAAAGCACACACTTTGTTTTCAGTAGGCTTTGGTAGTACTGATGAGGTTCAAACATAGACAAAAAGCGGGCAGCGACAAGGCACCCGGCTCCGTGTGGAAAAAAGTGTCAGACAAGGAAAAATCTATGCATAGCCTATACACAAGTCAACACCCACACACATTTTTTCTCTCCCTCTCTCTGTTTTCTTTTTTTCTCAATGAAAGTCTTTCACACAGAAGACACACATCTCCGGAGCGGCCGTGAGCCCCCCGACACGAAGATGGCCAAAGTTCATGGCATTAACTCCTGACAAGCCCGCGCCTGCGCCTGTTCTCTCTGGCACAAGAAATGGAGTGATTAGGGAGTCCTGACGCAATCAAAGCTACAGTCCTCTTTCAAGAAAAAAGAAAAAAGAAGAGCTACGCATTCAATCTATCTGGACACACACACAAAAACACACACACACACAGACAAAAAAAAAAATGCACCCCTGAGTCCACGTTGACAAATTCTTTAACAAGCTGTGGTTAAAGGGAAGCTGGTTTTACTCTGACTCACCCCCCTCCTTTCAAACAGTTTACTGGAAATAAAGAGGGAGGAGGAGGGAGGGGGCACTTTCAGAGAAGTCACGTGACGGGGCCGGGCAAACCACAGCACAGAGAGCCTTTGAGTGCAGTAGGCCAGGGGGGAAGGCAGGCATACGCCCAGCGCAGATGGCCCTGATTTGAGTTACAGGAGATACGATCCTGGGAGTTGGCAATCAAGAATTCACAGCCTGTTAACCCTTTCCGTTACAAGCGGAAATTACAAGCAGTCATGGACTTGATCCATGCAGGATGCTTCGAGACAGTCTGTGTCGATAGTCGAGAGGATTCCTTCCAGCACACCGAGTACTCTCGTACTGAGCTCAAGATTTAAGAGGGGAAAAAAAGCTGATGTTCATGACATCAGCGTCTGGAGCCGTTAGAAAAGGCATGACTTCATTATTCTTGAATAGCTCTGTTGAATGAATGAGAAAAAAACCCAGAGTGCTCTGCTGCTGTGCTTCACGTGCACTTGTGGCAGGAAGTTGGCACGTGCAGGCTGGGAGAAATACCATAGGGTTTAAGTCAAACTGCTGGAACCTACAAACCTCTGTGACTTGAGCGGAGGGGACGTAGTCAGCATCTTAATCCAGATCTGTGTCTACACGGTGAGAGAGTGTGTGTGTGTGTGTGTGTGGGAGAGAGTCTGTGCGTGTGCGTGAATGTGTGTGTGCATGTTTGTATGGATGGATGGGGGGGGTCACATCCTTGACGACAAAATTTAACCACTTCCTGTCTAAACACAATGATCCAACGATAGCACAGTTTCTCCAATCCAATCCCAATGGAGTCTGTTTCCACTTTGGTCTACTACCATTGATATTCAGCTTTCAGTCAAGAACTCAGACACAAATCCACAGCTGATGAATCCCTCCGTGTCCACCTTAAAAGGTGTAAAAAGGGCAAAACGTGGAAGCGTGAAAATCAGAGAGGTGTTGCGGGATCTCCTTGAGTGAAAGATGGAACCCTGAGTACATCCAAAGTAATGGTAACGGCTCTGGCAAGAGAAAAAATGTTTCCGTATGTGGCAGGTCCTCGCCGCTGCGAGCAACCTGCCTCCAGATGCTGTCCAATCACACGAGCACACATTACATACATACACATGGCTGCCAGATATCATCAGAAAGAGAGAGAGAGGGAGAGAGAGAGAGAGAGAGAGAGAGAGAGAGAGAGAGAGAGAAAGCAATGCACAGGAGGAGACGAACCGAGTGCTTGAGAAAGAATATGGGCATAGGAAGAGAGATAGAAAAAGAAACAATGTCAGAGAGAGAGCGAGGCTAAGGCTGTGTACTGAGACAGCAGCATGCAGCGTCACTTCAAATCTGCCTTTGCACGGATGTGAGACAAACAGGCGATGCTCCTCCTGTATAACACTGTTCATTTGTTTGGTAAAAGACACGCTGGAGCTCTTCGATGCTGAGATGATCATTAGACAAAATCTCCTCTTCCCCTGGCTGCCCGTTTGTCTTGCTCTTCCACTGTCTCTGCTCTTTTCTCACAGTTTTGGTGGGAAGCGCCACTTTATCAGTAAGTGATGTCAGAGCTCCACTCTCACACGTGTGGTCCAAACTCTAAGGCTGCTGTCGGTGCCAACCTACCCAGCTGTCCACAGCATTACTAACAGTGGACCTTCCAGAGGGTGCTTCGCCCCTGCCCCCTGTTAACCGGCGGGACAGATTGTTCTCAACACATTTTTTGTGACTTCCTTGAAAGTACTGTTTCAGTATTCATGTCTTTATAGGTCACTTCAGTTTATTTACTGGAAGTCAGTTAAACTATGCTTATGAGGAAAAAAGTGGTTGATGCAATATTTCCCTTTAGAAGAGCAATGCTCAATTTATACACATAGAGCACATCTAATGTGGCCAAATGTATCATTTATGAGTCCTCTAAGCATTACATGCTTTATTAGGAATAATTATTTAAAGTACTTATTTAAAGTTAATTTTGTACACTTCACAAAATCTTGATGCTGAGATGCAGGAGAGGCGGGGAGAGCATAAAGGTGTGTGTGTGTTTGTGACAACGGACTAACTATTCACCTGTTGCTATTTGGAGACATTAACAGTTCTGTGGGTATGTGGTCCAGCCACAGGTAAAATACCTGCCCTGACATCAGTAATTGAGCTGTGGCCAGAAATAACTGTCCAACGTTTTATCCTGACAAAGTGTTGCAATAAGGATTTCCTGCCACTAGAAATGAATGCAGTCATTCATTTGTGATATGGTCTTAATCTTTTTGTATTTAAGTCTCTCCAAAGTAAACTGATTTTTTTTTTCCAAAATTTTAAACAAGTAACATCATCTAAATGGACGGATTGATTTGTCCGGTTTCAAGATAAAACCTTCTTTCTAAAAAACTGTGACGGCTAAAACACTGCAAACAGGTGAAATCCTGCCTGCAAAATTGTTCTATTTGTTCAAAACAAACGGCTTTCATTTGTAATGATTAAATATTTTTTTCATGAACCAGGATGTTAAAGCAAAAAAAAAAAAAAAAGTTTAAAAAATAAAATTGTTTTACACCCTACAGAAAGGGAATCCTGCGGCATTTTAAAATCAAAAAATGAATTTACTGATATTTTCTACTAATAAAGTTAGACGTACAACACATCCATGGATATTGGAAGGTAACAACAAGGAAAAAAGATATTTGTTTTATGGGACATAATGTTATTTGTTGTAATTTCTAATACATACACAAACATGGCCTAATATATGGTAGATTTTATATGCTATAACCAGAGGCATTCATTCCAGGCATTTTTTGTCCTTTTCGGAATAACAAAGAAAGCATGCGAGTACTGAACGACTCACATTTAAACTAGGGTTGGACTGTTATTAATCCTGTATGCATGCCAAAAAGTGAAATGCATACGGTTGAACAAAACGAAACATTCCTCTGAATCACCCAGTAATCCTTTGTTATCTGGGATACCCTCATAAAAAAAAAAACCAGGGAATTTATTTGCTAACAGTCTGGTACTGTCTGCTATAGTTTATTTGCAAATACAAGAGTGAGTGAGCCTGTCGTAAAGTTCAAAACAATTTATGGATGCAGTTGTTTTACTGCACTTGACCTGTCTGACGGTTTGACCCACACTGCTGGAGAGAGAAAAGCATTCCTGAGGATGAAGACTGTGTCAGGACAGATAGTTCTGATGAACAGCCTTTACAAAGCCACACGCATATTGCCCCTCAGTTCTCTGCCTCCATTCATAATCACAAGAGGGTGGAAAAATAAATATTTACAATCAGCTGTTAGGCATTGTTGAAACATTGTCAGGGATGTTTGATATAAAAACATTTTTTTTTTTTTTTCCTTTTACAGGGAATTTCAAAATGAAGTGCCGGAAATGGCGGGAACATTTTACTCGAGTGCATCATTGCTGTTCTCTTAGTCATAACGTTGTAAAAGTACTTGATTTCTGTTGTACAGCTGAGACATTGAGGTAAGACACACAAACACACACACACACACTACAAGGTGGTAAATCTGGCACACCAAATTTCACTTCAGAGGGAATGCAAAGGCCGATTTAGAACAAGGAACAAGCACAGAAGGGCAAAAGTGCAAAATAGGAGAGAGGTGAGAAATGAAGTGAAACTGGCAGAAGGAAGAGTTAAAGCTTGACAAGATGAGTGTTGTGGGGAGTAGGGGCAGAAGGAAGAGGAAATGAGAAGGGTTAGATAACAGAGGGTGATCAGGATGAAGGATGAGCTGATGAAGATAATGCCGGGAGCAGTGTGTCACCTGTGCAGGCTGGGTCTGGTCCAGCATCTCCTCAAACCTCTGGTAATCCTCGTCATCGGGGTCAGCACCGGAGAGCCGCGCAGCCCGGGCCATGAAGTAGGGAGGAAGCTCTCCTATAGCGGTACCCGCGCCCTGCTCACACAGACACACAGACACAAAGACACACACATACAGAGAATGATAATTATTGCTGCTCAGCTGTTGGTGTTTATAGTACTCCCTGATGGGATGGCCTTCTGTGTATTGTTTTGGCAACTCAGGCTTGTGTCCCATCACGCCAATAAATCTGAATTCAACATCATTTTAACAAAGAGGGAGAGAGATGTCAATTGTAACACAAGATGCAGGCTGTTTATTTTTTATCAAGTTCATTAAATTGTATTTAGATGCTGTGGTTGACTTTATTGCTTTAAACTGTATCTTTGTAATTATGCATTGAGTAGGTTGATTGTAAAACTGCGATATGTGTCATAACATTATGCTAACTATTAGAACAAGCATGTTACCATGGTGCCCGGGGGGTTAATGGAGCAACAATATCAATATCCACTATCCAAAGGAGCTTACACTGCTTGATGTCTGGGATTGTGTGATCAGCGGGCTTAATGGGAATAAAACGGAAAGGATTTACAAGACCGAAAAGCCCTAAAATTATCTAAACGATCGTGGACACATGAAAGACAGGCCTGGGGAAGGTGAAAAACCAGATACCACCTCTAAACAGGAGAATCAACACACTCCTCTGCTAACTGCTCTCTTCTGATTTACTTTGGACATGTGGAATCCAGTGTTTCTGGAAAATTTAAGAAGTGCTAAAAGGCCCAGGGGGGTCGAAAAGAACCGAGATATCAATATCCAACAGCCAAAAGGAGCTTGTAGCTATAAAGCAATGGAGCCTGAGTGATTGAGGGGAGCTTAACAGGAAAAAAGCGGAAGTGATTTGAGGGAAATAAATCCTAAGCACTTGGTCGGTTCACCAAGTTCATACTGCCAAAACATGAGGACGGAGAGGGAATGGGGGAGTTAGGGGTGAAGGCTACAGACTTAATTAACACAATGAAAACAGACGCCAAGAAATGTAGTGTTTTTGGAGTTGCTCACAGCTCATTACTTTAATGTTTCCAGGCACAGGGGGAGAGTAGGGGTGCGAGGGGAATGAGAGAAGATGCTGAGGATATAGTTGGTGTAGGTTACAATTACAAATTGCATATGGATGATTTCAAGCCCCGACACGTCCCTAACATCCTATAATGCACCGACAGCAATGAAAAAAGTACACTTTGCGCTGAAATTGGGTTGTCTAGATGGAACATGCTCAAAATCACAGCTTCAATCTCTCTCTCAGAAGAACATAACTGACTAATCACAGCCACATTACTTGCATGTAGCTGGATGGCTGAGCCAGAAGATGATTAGTGGGTAGTTAGCAACCATGGCAGCGACAACAAGCCCAAACAATCATTCTCAGGAGGCGGTGCTATCCCAAAACCTGGCAGACTGCATTTTTAATCTGGACAACCTCTTCTCTTGTTAACACTGCAGTCTTTGATGAAATCTGCCAGTTTTTTTCATAATGGAGACATGCCTTAATCTCCCTGGCAGCTGCTCCATTCAATAGCGCTGCCTCTGTTTGCGAGCTTGCTTGTGCCTGTGTGTGTGTGTGTGTGTGTGTGTGTGTATTTGTGTAGGGGGCAGTGAAATAGGTCCACCTGCACAGTGGTGGTGTTTGAAGTGGAGCACTTCAGGGAGCAGCAGTAGTGGACGGAGAAGTTTCAAGAGGTAACAGAAAAACACAAAGAGAGAGGAGGAAAGCGAAAGGAGAGAGGAGGAGAAGAAGAGGTAGTGGTTGTGGTAGTGGTTGGGAGGGGAATGTCATGTCTCATCACCAGTGGGAGGCTGGCAGAAGGAGGGGGAATATTGGCACGGGTGCTTTGAAATCGTGGGCGCAACAGGTGTCTCCAACTGTAGAGCTGACAAGCCTCAGCCGCGGCCATGCCAGGCTGGGGTTTCAGGGGTGTAGTGGTGACTGGGTGGTGTTGAGTCCAAGGGGATTAGGTGGCACACACACACACACACACACACACGCACACACACACGCCCACAGACACAGACTCCTATATCACACCTCAGAGCACGGTGCTGCTGCTGGTGGGGCTGCAGCTTGGCTCAGAGGAAACTTGACTCCAGTAAATCAAGCATACAGACTTTTTTACATGCAGGACCACTGTGCCTCCACACACACACACACACACACACACACACACACACACACACACACACACACACACACACACACACACACACACACACACACACACTAAATGGGAAGTAGATATAAGACAGGGTGTGTCTTTATAACAACAGGAACATCATTATTATAAGGAGTGAAAGGTGAGGATCACAGTATCCTTTTTTACAGTATCATTTTTTGATATTAGTTTAATATTAATATTCCTAAATTTAGGGTTGAGGATAGTCAATGAATATCAATGAAATGTCCTTATTAAGTATTGTAGTACAAAAGTGCATTTGTTTAAGGGAATGATTATCCAGTAAATCAAAACCTTAAAAGTTTTTTTTTTACATGTGTAGTGTGCATGTTTCCAATTTACGCATTTGTAAGTGAGCATCAGTACATGCCTGTAAACTACCAGTCAAAAGTTTTAGAACACCTCCATTTTAAAGCTGTTAAATTTAATCAAAATGTTTGATTCAGCAGCTGAACACACTCGTGATTAATTTATTAGAAACAATAAGGAAGCCTGAAGGGAAATTACAGTGTAGAGCAGGTTATGGAAAGCCTGCCTGGTTCCTGTAAAGCCCCGGTAATGAAGAAGTAGCCGAGGATCTGTATTTCCCCCTCACCTCAGCATCTTCCACATTATGTCAAACAGGGAAACAGATAACTAAGAATGATAAAACTCCTATCGCGTGTCAGTGACCAAGTTCTCTTTTCTCACCGTTCGGCAGTTCTGCCTTTCTCACGATGAAAGAAAAAACCGACAATAGCAGTGGAAATTAAAAAAGATACTGTAGGTACAAATAAGTCCATAAGGGACTGTGACTTCTAGATCACTGTGGCACGTATCTGTTGTTGTGTTTTTATGTGTCCTGAGTGTGTGTGTGTGTGTGTGACAGTAGCACAAGCCATTGTTAGTGGTTTCACGGTAACTCTGAGACATGTGTGAGTCATTGATAAACCAACAGAGCCCCGGCCTAAGTGCAACTAGACTCTTTGAAGGCTCTTCTTTGCCTAAGTCCAAGCTTTAAAAACAAAACTATGACATTATAAAGTTTAACATGTTACTTTCATGTATTTCTACTATAAAGTGGTGAAAATATTTCTGTTCTGGCCCTGAAAAAACATGGTAGATCAAACATGTTTAATCTTTCTCAGCAGCCACAAGGCTGGTTAGAAGTGTGAAACCACTGACAGTGCATGGGGGAAATTCACGGTAAGTAGCTGGGGTTTTCCAAGCAAACGAGTTATCAATGAATACAT
Source organism: Xiphias gladius (assembly GCF_016859285.1). Taxonomy (NCBI): domain Eukaryota; kingdom Metazoa; phylum Chordata; class Actinopteri; order Istiophoriformes; family Xiphiidae; genus Xiphias; species Xiphias gladius. The sequence continues at coordinate 22,698,012 of NC_053416.1, read as the reverse complement.
TTTCACCCAAAGTGAATGCAAATTTACAGTACTGCATAAAAAAAAAAAAAAAAAAAAAAACAACAGAAAAATACACCAAGGCCACTGTGAAACAACTTACACCAGACATTAGAGAAAAAAAATTCTAATTCTTAGTAAATGATCCAGATCTGCCCCAAAATCGAATGTGTTCTTCCCTGGCCCATGCCCCATCCCTCCGCCAAGTGCGGTGAAATTCGGTTCAGTCGTTTTAGTGTAATGGCAGAGGTTATGAGCGAGCAATGGATCGCCACCTGCGACAATGGTTCTAAAATGAAGGTGCCGGAGCCACACTGTCTGTGACGTGGTCAGAGGAAGATCTAAAAGATTTAAATAAAACTTTGTATTAAAATGTCACAGACAGAGAATGCACAGGAATTGCCAGATTTTCACCTTTCCCTCTTTTTTTTTTTACCACACCATAAATTGCATGTTAAGAAAAAATCATAGTCTGATTTCTGCACCTAATTTGGAGTCCTTGGCATGTAGAGTTTGACAGTGCCCTTGGAAAACTAGGTCTCTAAAAGCCTTCAATTTTGGTAATTTTCATGTTTCTACCACCCTCTGTCTAATGACACCTTTCAAAACCCACTGGATAAATTCAAAAATGCATGGTGGTTAATCTGAAAACAAGACTGTTTTCTTAGCTCCTGAGAAACTGGCATTTGGGAGATGTGAGGGTTACACCTGACAGCAACAATATTTCAAAGGACACACTCTGGATACTGGTCAAAGCTGTGGCCAATGTGCAAGGTCGTGGCAAACTGTGACCAAGACTGAGCCATGAGCAATGTTTATAAAAGCTTAACTCTGTGCAGATCCTGGAATCGCCTGGAATTTAGCTGTTCCGGGCTACAGAATGCACAGCCAGTGTGTAACAGACACTCACCCACATACAAGCTTCCAGGCGGACTTTGGAAATGATGGTCCAGATGGAGATGCTTCCCTGGAGCACTGCTGACCCCACCCCTGCCGCCTCCACGCCCACCTGGTCAGACTCAGAGCCTAGTGCTGGTGCTTCGTGCTGGGGACAGACTATTTGGTCTGGATAGGGTGGCTCGGGGAAATCCACTGCGCCGCATTCATGTGCCGCCAGGGTCACAGATGCTACGTGTGGTCCCTGAGAAATAGAGAGAGAAAGACAGAGAGAGAAAGGCGGAGAAAAAGGGAAGATATAGAGAAAAAGAGAGCGTAGTGAAAAATAGAGTGGGAGTGAGTCCACCTGTTGGAAGTAGTTTTGAGTCAGAGAAAGAGCCCCTCCTTATTAGCATAGGATTAAAAGTGAAAGCAATGAGTCAATTACTGAATGATAACATAAAGGCACGGTTAAAAGTGGGCCAGTGTCTAGACAGTGTCCTCTATAGTTCCTACAGCAGTAGAACTATTCCTCTGTTTTTCACAACAAATTAGCATAAAGGGTGAATGTGCCTTCTGCTTTCCTTGCTGCCTAAGTTAAATAGCCCGTTCGGAAACACGGAGAAACACCTGTGATTACGCTTGTTCATTATGCAAAAGACATAACGTGCTGTTTCAAAACCTACAGGAGACTCAAAAGTGTCAATACACACAGAGAGAGAAGGGCCCCAGGTGGAAACAATCAAAGATGAAAACCAAAGCAGGGGCACAGAAACAATTTGGTGTACACACACACACACACACACACACACACACACACACACACACACACACACACACACACACACACACACACACACACACACACTCACATCTGTATACTCATACAAATGAATAACAAAAATGGTAAGTTAAAAATATGTAGTGCTCCATTAACACAAGAGGTTTAAAAGGCCTGATCCTCCCCACCCGTTCTCAGGTGCACACATACAAATGCACAATCAAGTGTAGCCATAATCCCAAGGCCACATGTGTGTGCCCACAGGAGAGCCATGCCATAGTAATGAAGAAAAGAGCAGCAGAAAAAGAAGCGGGTTTTTCAGGCTCTCTTCAGTCAGAATTTATTAATGTGTGACTGTTCCTGCTGTAAGAATGAGACATTAGCTTGAGGACCCAGTGTCTTTGATAGGGCCCGGTCTGGTTTCCATTTCTGGCTCTTGTTTATTTACTCATTTCAATTAGGCTTCCAGTGAGAAAACAGAGGAATCAAAGGAAGGAAGAGAGGCGCAGGTTGGATTTCTGCTGCGTGTTGAAAGTGAGTTGAGCTGCCAGCTTTTTGTTCTTGACTCTGCAAACCCTGAAACAAGTCATCCCAATATCCACAACGCCGCTGTGTAGAGAGACTCTTAAGGCCACACGCACTCACAATTAAACTCAACTACACAGAAATAGCAAAATGAACATATCAAGAGGGGAAATCTCCATGTCAACACACTCCTGGCATTTTGAAATTAAGTACCAGCATTGGCCTCTTCTACCACTAACTGCACATTATTTTAAACATAAGCAATTTAACTTTCCATTGCTCCTTTACAACGGGGTTTATCATTAAATGGCTGAAGTTCATTTAACACACCTGTTTTGAAGGACAATTTTCTTATGATATGCCGGTTTTGAATAGTAATTTAATTTCCTATTTACGTCAAAGCAAAGGCTGAATAGTGAGTGCTGGATTGCTGACCAGAGCAGGCTACAATACGTACAACACTCCCTGGGAAAACTGCTATGATACTGCTATTCCGGCAGCACAAATTCAGTTATCAAAGTTGTTGTCTGAGAGGAACAAGGAAACTATTTGTACAAATAGCCGCTGGTCATTCTACCCTGGCTGAGTATGACAGCAAAGTTGATAAAATCATCTGAGAGCACAATGTTTGATTAAGTTTTATACTGAACAGGATCCAATCAGGAAGAAAAGGTCATGTAACTTTGCATTTCCTCCGTAAGAATACATGTCACACTGAATAATAATCCAGATAGATCTGAAACGACAAATATGATCAACCAAGTCAGTAACACTAGTGTGATCCCTGTAAATAAAGGCAGGTCCCTGGAGTGGGCCGATGTAAGCGGGACCTGTGTACTCTGTCTACTCCATGTGTTTACACTCATGCGTATGTGTGTGTAGGAAGGGTGCTCCCAGTGACGCACAGGGGCAGTTTGGCATTACGCAATGTAGCGCCAAAGCAATCTGGCAAACCTGGGGTGTGGCTGGAACTTCCGGAGCTGTATGGGACAAGGCAGGACAGGACAGGACGGGACGTGGGAGGGCAGGACAGTGGCATGTGAGGCAACAGGAAACGGCCATGCCTTCTCATTGCACTCCCTTTAGATGGCAGAGATTTGCGTCTATTCACACACTATTAATAAGGAAGCGCTGTAACATTTACATTGATAATTTTCTTGAAAAACACAAAGAAAAGACAAAGAAAACATCTGATGCTTACACACTTGTTTTCTTACAAAGGCAAAAGACAAATAGGAAAATCTTTAGTGACCCATAGAGAGAAGTCAAGAAACTCCCAGCACTGATCCAGTCAGGCTGGATACTCCCATGCCTCATATCCTCCCCACTGACTCTCCAGTGAGATCGCGCTGCCCTGAGATCCACACAAACACACACTTCATGAACACAGACAGATTCCTCGAGCAGAATGTTTGTGTGGCCAAGAAAGACTATATCCCTCTTGCTCACACTTTCCAGCTCTATCGCAGGTAATGTGTGTTTACCAAACACACACAGACAGCCTGCCAACAGAGAGCGTTGCGTGACTTGGAGTACCTGCTCTCTCTCACTCTCCCCCTTCTCTCTCTGTCTAATGCTGTGTCAGTGCTTCTCAACTTACACAAAAGCCCAGTCCTCTCATGTCGTCCAGGTGACTCACCATTAATCTGCAGCTCAGCTCGCAACATCCAGGTCTCTGCCCTCTGTCTCTTTTTGTTACTGGCTTGATGAGACACACGGACAAACAGGCGCACAAAAGAACATCTCAATTCTTAGGAATACGTAGTAGGCGATTGATAACAGGACGAAAAAAACACAAAACATGAAGTATTTTTTTCTTTCTGAGAGAGCGTTGCTCCGTTTTATAAGCTGTCTACTATAAAAAAAGGACCTGTGGTGAGGGTTTATGTGTGTGTACTGAAATAACCGTTCAACCCCCTGACAGTGTCTGCGTTCTAATGCCTAATGCTTTAATACATACATAAATCCAAATCAGCACTGACACAAAGTTGCTCTCTCTGACCCTGTGGGATCTACAATGGAGGCAGCATTGTTGGCATTCCTGTGGCGACCTGCACAAACCAACGCTCGGCCTCCAAAACGAGTGGGATCCCCACTCCTGGGTACGAGCACATCCGCACAGACTCTGAGGAGAAGCACACAGTTTGCATCCGGTAATTAAGTGTGTCTGTATGTGTGTTGACAGTATATCACCACTAAAGAGCTGAGCACATGCCAGTGACAGCACACGGTCAAAACAGAGAACTACTGTCAGACAAACCAAAGTAATACATCCAGTGGGAGATGTTTAAAGGAACGATCCAGACAATTGAACTGAGTCAAACTGTCATCTAAAGCCCTTTCAGACTGGATTTATGTCTTTAGGGGAGCTGGGGTGATTTTAACATTACCTGTCCGGGTCCGGAGCGCTAATGTGGGTAATTTTGCTCCCCCAGCCCGGTAATAATTACCTACGGTTTTCCAGCGAATTTACGGGTCCTGCTGTAATTTAAATCCCGTCTGCAGCTACGTCCTTGTATTTTCAAGTAGACGTCTGAGTTTCTTCCATGGATAGAGCTGCTTGTCCTTCTACTTTATTTTTCTTTAAATCAGCTCAGTGTGAAATTTGTCTTTTGGGGAAATGGAGGAAGTCAGAAATGTTTCTGCTAATCTGATAGACAGAAACATGTTAACACCAAAATATAGGCCTGTTTGGGAAACAATACAAAGACAGAAAAAACATTAAAGTCATCAGGAAAGTTAATCAAATGGGCTGTTGTAATGTCAGGTAAATACAGGTAATGCTGGTATTTTCTTTTGGCTTGTCCTGTTGAATGCCCATGTCTCTTACAGACCACATCCTGTAATTTCCTAGTTAAAATGTTGTCCGGAATGATGGGTTATATTACCAAGGACCACCTCCCATTGTTAATCCCAACCGACAAGCACTTAAGCTAAAAGCCCCCTTTGGAGTGTTTGACCACTCTTCGCACTACAGAGCAATGTTTTTATGAACATGTCCCCATTTTGTCAGTCTCCTGCGCATAAACATGCGCAAGCACAAGGGAAATGCTAAACGCATTCCTACCACTGGTTTCATGCTATTCTGCCATTATGCCATTCTTCTCTTCTAATTTTTGTTTGTTTACATGAAAGCTCCACAGGGCACTTTAAAAATTCCACTGAAGCTAATAGGAGCACTAAACACACTCCAGTTGGCCCCAGCAGTTCATTATCATCCCTGTTACAACATATCAAGGATGATAGGGCCACATTTTGTAGCTTCTCAAGAAAACATTAAAAAGTCCACAAAGACGTGCGTCGGGGTCTTCATTTGCTAATTCGTAGTGATCCTGGTGGCCGCTCAAAATACCGGGGAGTTTGACATGTCGAGGGTGAACTGATAACTAATTATTTTTGATGTGTAGTAAATTGTTCCTTAGCCTTTACCATGGACGAGTGACAGGGATCGGCTACGAGCATGGCAGTTGCTGGAGCACATGAACGGAAAGGAACTTCCTCTCACTGCCACAGCGAGAACAAAGTGTGCGTCAGTGCGCTCACTGAAGGAGGATGTGAAAGCTGCCAGGCCAATAGCTGCTGCTGTGAAGAGCTACTGACACGGACTGTCAACCACCTTCTCTGGTCCACAGGATCCAGCGTCATAATAGACTTGAATTGTTTAACGCTTGACATATAAATACTTTCTTTTGTGCGTGACCTTGTGTGTCACAGTGACAGTGTAATTTGTATTAGTTCAGCAGACACACACACACACAGACACACACACACACACACACACACGGACTGTGAGATGTTGGAGGTTAGACGGGCTGCTCCCAGTTATTTATCCGCTATATGACCATATGCTCAGAAACCTCTCCTTGACTAGCAGGCGGACACACTCGCTCTGACCTCCAACTGAGCGATGGATCATACACTCAAACGATGACACTTTCTTTTCAATCCAAATGATTTGAAGCTAACTTAATATTTAATGGTCAAATTCCGGACTTACAGTAGCAAACTAAATGACCACACATGTATATGCTAAAAGGGAAATTGAATGTAAATATATTGAGTTCAGTTTCAATGACTTTACTGAGTAAGGGATCAAATTTGAGTCTTTCACGAATTCTCACTATCGAATGATAAGTTTCAGTGATAACTGAAAAAACACATTTTCTTTTTAACGCTATGCTTTCTTTGCTCTAAGGTCACTACCCTTTAATGATTTACTGTAAATCAACCAGTTAATATGCAGTCCTTTTTCTGCTAAATTCAAATGACTAGAAAAATACCTGTTCAAATGTGTAGGTGGCAAAAAACACATTTCTAAATGAACCAATATTTTTTTCATGCAGTACTTTTGTTCCTGTATCTAAAAAAACATCAACATGCAGCGAAATCAGCTTTTACTGTTTACTGTTCTCTATTGTAACATAATAATAAATAACGTGCATAAAATGTAGCATAACATAATATGCACAGACATTAGCATTTTCATTCTATGCATTAAAAATATTGTTACCTTTTAAACACATTCAAATGGGAAACTTTCATTTATCTTTATTTACCTTAATTTACCGTAATTTTCAATTAGTTGTGTATCACCACAGTTTTGTGATCAATTGTTTCGTCAATAGAAAATCAATTGTCAACCTATTTAATCATTTAAAGTATTTTAAAAGTTTAGTGTTTTAACAGAGAAAAAGCCAAACATTCTCTGGTTCCAGCTTTTCAGTTGTGGGGATCTGCTGCTCTTCTTTGGCTTATGTGATAGTAAATTGAATATCGACAGTTAGTTGGACAAAGTAAGCAGTCTGAAGACATCACCTTGAACATTGGGGCTTTGCAATGGGCATTTTTTCACAATTTTCTGGCATCTTATATATCAAGAAAATGGTTGGCAGGTTAATCGAAAATGGAAATAATAGTTTGTTTCAGCCCTAATTGCAAAAAAATGGAAACGTATAAACCAAAATGATGCTATGGAGGAATTAATGTAAATCAAAGCACAATAGGTGTATATTCTTTGTTTAAGTGTGTTTCATTTTGCCGACTTAAACTACTCCAGGGAAACAAAATGTTGGTCACCTTAGAAAAAACCATCACGCTGATGCAAGGAGATCCACCAACAGATCCACCTGAGGGCATGTGATGGTATGACGGATAACTTAAAAGCACTGGGTGACAACTATGGAAGAATTTCATAACAAAACTATGTTTCAAAAAACCTAAACATCTGCAGTCTGCCAGCAGTGCTCTGGTTTGTTCTGGTCAGGTTTGGCTTGTTCTGGCAGGGTTGTTGGTGCCATTCCAGGCTGACTACACACTAGGCCCGCTTTGGCGCAGGATTTGCTTCCTGTGGGCTCTCAGTGTGTATGGCTGCGTGTGTTTGTGAGAGAGGGAAAGAGTGTGTGTCTTTCTGAGTGAATGGTTATTGTACTTGGTATTAACAGGACTCCCGGGGCCTCCAAGACACAGACAGACAGACGCATGCCTTGGATGGCTGAGGTGTGACAGTTAAGATTGAGAAGCTATTAGAAACACCACACCCACAAACACACACACAAAGCTCCCATTTACACAGCTCTCTGGTATTCGTCTTTGAAGGGGTTTGGTGAAGATGAATAAGTCACAAGACGCATGAGCAGATCCATGTCTCGAACCTTATGAGGAAGAAAATGAATTACTTAAAAATCATGAATGAAAGCGATTGTGCTGCCTGTTTTTTTTTTTTTTTTCCTTTTTGCCAAAGGATGTAAAAGCATTTTTGTTGTATGTCACATTTAAACCCAAAGTTAGACAATTCCCCTCACAACCAGCTGCAGCTCTATAACTTAAATAAACATTCTCAAACAACGTTTAGTATCTTTATGTTATGTAAGTAATACTAACTGTTCAGTAGTGGCAGGATCAAATCCAAGCGATAAAGTTTTGACACACTATCCAGATGTAGTTAAAAATTAATGGCTTCAAATTGAATTTAAGAGGTGCTGAAGTTAAAGTGAGAGATCCATTACTGCCAGCCAGTGGTGAGTCAAGAGTAGCTTTTCAGCGTTTCAAAGAACTACTGAACTTGATCCGGACGTGTCATTTGTGCGCCGAATAACATGTATGCAAGGTATCAATTCTCAACTTGGTGAACAGAAGAGCGACGACGCTTTGCTGAGTCATGTTTGACACAGAGAGTATGCGCGGTGAAGTCAAGAAAATTTGGAGTCAATAGCATGGCAAGGTTTATAAATACACTGAGTCCACACTCGTCAGAGTAAATTCAACACATTCTGAAGAGCCGACCTGAGCCTTATCAGCTCTGAGTTAGGAAACACACGAATACTAAATAAACAAACAAAAAACACTTATGAGTAGTGGAAAATTTAGGTCAAGTCATACAGTCCAGCAGGGGTGTGTATGTCACAACTGAAACGAAGCAACCAGTTTCTGTCTACGTGAATGTGAAGGTGTCCAATTGTTTGCTTCGGGGGTTGTAGCAAGGATTTTCACTGTAAAAGCGAGTGTGGGGTAGTGCTACCACACACACACAAACACACACACACACACACACACACACCAGTCCTTTGTCCAATACCCTGCCATGCTGTGACCAAATTTCCCTCACCCACATGTTCTTGTCAAACCGTGAATGTGTGGGTGAATTGCACTTAACTGTATAACTGCATCTGAGTGGCAGAGCTTGAGGGACCTGAGCAGCAGTGTGTGTGGAGTGCGAGAGTAACGGCAGTGCAGGGACGGTATGTGGAAGCCACACTCGCAGACCTGCTCAGCCCTTACAGCGATAGTTGGCGCTAATTAAAGCTGTGCTCCTGGTAATTGCCAACAGCCAAAACTTAATTTTAGGGGGTTTGCTGGGGAAAATCTGTATATTCTACACAAACCTCCGCTGCAACCTATAATTTAGCAATCCTAAAAGAAACTGAATATAGAAAACTACAGAATGTTCCTTTATTTAGATGAGCCACTGGTTTACTTTTTGAAAGACAAGGGACTGTAAATCATGAGTCATAAACACGCCGGACACATGGTCAGATTTTTTTGTTATCCCATTTGATTGGTATTGTTTTTTCCCCCGGTGGCTGCTGACATTTATGCTCACAGAGAGCCACAACATGTACACCTCTCACTCATAAAACAGCTCAAAGCCAAGAGGGGGGAAAAAAAAGACTAGCCTAGTTGCTATTATGTAAACAGCAACGTGCGCAGCTTCAATTATAATGACTTTAATTCTTTGTTGCTGTTGATTTAACGTTGAGCACAACAATTTTCATGCTGCCCATAATGACTTAATGGCAACAGCCATTACTGAAAGTAATTTAATGGTGGATGACTCAGATGAGCTTTCCTCTGAAATATTTACAGCATTCCCCAGCTTTCAAGAGTCACACTCATTGCTAACCCCTTCTCAGTTAAAAGAGGATTTATGGAGGGCAACGACACTAGTCGTCACTAGAAAACAAATGCTTAAAAACTTGAGTGGGGATGAAAGCCGGTCCCACTCCTAATTGTGATCTTCACGATCATTACGGCGGACACATGCACAGGTGCAGGACTCTCAGCATGCGTACGTGTGCATGTGTGTACTGATCCGCACCTCCACACCCTCTGCCGAAATGAGATCTCTCCAGTGTTCCTGCGTGATTTTATTGTTTTCAGGGTCTGTATTGTAAGTACCCACCCACCACCCCCTCCCTCAGAGCAGCTGGATAAAATACACTTGATGGTGTGCCAAGGAGTGTGCTTTTTTTTTTTTTTCTCTACGCCTGAGTTGCAGGGTTTTATCTTTCTCCATTAACCAGTCCTGTCCATGTACAATGATCTCCCGCAGTCTCAGCAGGATGCAAACAAAGAGAGGAGACACAGGGCAGCAATTGCCCATGTCAGGCAACAGGAAAGCTGCCACTTCTGTTCTGGTTTGACTGACTGGGGTGGCGTGCGTGTTACTGGCTCTGCACCCCCCTCTGCTGGTGGCTCTGCATTACTTTCATAATGTGATGCTTATTGCTTCCCAACAACCGCTAAGGGTACGTGCTGTTAATATGTGGTGTGGTCCTTTCTTTCTACCAAAACACCTGTTTGCAGTGAAAGATGGTCATAACGATTTCCTAGAGGTTAAACAGAAAGGCCTGCAGCTAACAGTGCCCAATTCAGTGAGGTCAACACTGTGTCGGAAGAGAAAATTGTGGCCACACATGTACTGTAACTGGAGAGAATGAAACAGTTCGCTTCAACCAAGGAGTTAAGTCCATTAAAGAAGGCATAAAAAGAACAGAGGCATGATGACAGCTGGTTAGGTAGGGGAAGTCACATGACATCACAGACTCACATGTTATGTCATGTGAAAATAGCACTACCGAGATCTTAACGATTATCAGAGCTGCTAGTATTCATGCCTTTCCTTATCTTGCACAGAGGTGGGACCCACCAAAGAACTGCAGTCGTAATGTGTTTGTTACAGTTCAGTGATTCACGACGTGCCTCTCTAACATCTTGTGGTGTCTTTTCAGGTTTCCCTGTCTTTTTTAACCTGCTGGAAGAAGCTGAAATATTTAGTAGGGATGTCAAACAGTAGTTATGTAAAGCCATAAATCAGCCACCAAGGAACTTTCCCAAGCTTTCAAATTCGCTTCTCTTTTCCTTAGCTTCATTTTCTAGAGAGACCATACATGAATCTTCAGCTCTAGCTATCATGTGAATAAAAATATCAAGACCTGGTGTCCATACAATATTCCAACACTGCATATGAAATATTGCAATATTACTCTGCACTGATTTTTCTGGTTGATCGAAATCTTAAGACCACTGGTACCCTCTACTGACATATAATAGCAATGGCCATGGTCAGTTACAACCATCTTTCATCGGTCAGTTATTATTTACAAAAACCATAGCTTCAATCAGTTTCTTACAGACTGGCCTCTTTACTCACAGCGAATCATAGTAGATTTGATTATAATCTACAACGGCTGTATATAGTTGTTCAGCTAGTGTACTTGTTATCAATCAATCTATTATTCACAATTATTTCACCTCACAAGTTCCCAGATCTTCAAATTGCACGCTTTGTCCAACTAGCAGTACAAAATCTGAGGGGTTCTAAGTCCCAATGAAATAAAGCGCAAATCCTCGTACTTGAAAAGCTGAAACATGTGTTTTTTGTAAAGCTGTATTTGCTGTGAAATGTTTTAGTTAAAAAAGTTTATTTAAAAAAACTTGGAACCAATGAATGTTTAGATCACAATTTCAATTCAGCACTTTAGAAATCGCAAAATTGGCATTCCCTCAGGTAGAGCTGCAACTAACGATTATTTTCACCAGCGATTCATCTACTGATTATTTTCTCAATTAATCATTTGATCTGTAGTATGTCCGAAAATATCGATAAATATCCACCACAATTTCCTAAAGTCCAAGGTGACATCTTCGAACGTCTTTTTTTGTCCATCCAACAGTCCAAAACTCAAAGAAGAGTAAGAAAACCAGAAAATATTCTCTTTTGGGAGACTGGAACCAGAGGATTCTTGCTTCATTTTTGCTTAAATGACTTGAACGATTGATCGTTTATCAAACCAGCTGCTGTTCAATTTCTGCTGGTCAATAATTGATCAGTGGACCGATTGTTTGAGCTCTACCCTCCGATCTACTCAGTTCCTCACAATCAGGCAGTTTGCTGAAGTAAAAAGGCATTAAAATGTTTCGCCAAACTGTAGCCTCGATGAGAAGCTGTGCAATAAAAGTTCATCGTAATGCTCCCCTGTGCTGTTGTATATCTCTAGTGGTGCACTTGTGTACCACTTACAGAGTAATAGTGGTGGTGTTCTTTCCAAATGTTGACATGGGTGTAAATCAAAGTCAAGAGCTGGTAAACACCCAGGCCCACTTCGATTCTCATTTCTAGCGTATTATTAAGTCTTATGGGCAGGAAGAATCCAAGCTCCAGCTTCAAGTGTTAGAGTTTTAAGTTTGTGGGGACATCTTAGCAAGTGTTCTGAACTTGTCTGACCCACTTATAATCACTGACCCAGTCCTAATTCCTAAAAACAGGACGACATGTCTGCTGGCACTCTCCAGAGTTCACTTACCACAGAAATTCTTAAACACTTTTACCGTCAAAAATCAGAAATATCTTGTCAGGACCCAGAAATCTACAAAATCACTGAGGAATCTCAAAGGCTTCTTTAAACAGTGATTCTACAGAAGAGAAGATGTATAATTATAATTCTCTGAGGTCAGTTTTGTGCTTCTTATTTGTGGTTTAGACTCACAGTTGAGGAGAAGAAATAGATACTAGATCAGACAGAGTTCCTTATATAAACAAATATGGTTAGACTAATAACTTTGGCCAATATTGGGGCATCCCGGGAGCCTAATGGTTAAAGCGCATTCACATAACCCAAGAACCCACAGTTTGACTCCCAGCCAGGTGACCTTTGTTGCAGGTCATACCCTTTTCTCTCCTCATCTTTCCTGTCCACTCCTAAACTGGCTGTTGGAAAAAGGCACAAATGACAAAAAATATTTGAAAAACAAAACACTCGGGCCAGTATTACGCTACAGTTTTATCAGCCAATTAAAGACATTCAATCCTCGCTGACCACAGACGTTTTGTTTTAAATTTTATGTATTTTTGCCATCAACAATATCTGTCATGTTTAGATGTTTATAGAACTGTCTCATGGTTTAAATGTAATTTCAGTGCATTCAAATCACAAGAAGTCCATTTGGTGGGAAACAAAATGCTTAAAAGTGTGATTTTATTCAGGAGTATGTAAGATAAATTTATCTTTAAAAAAGCATTTTTTTAATTTGACATGTACACAAATAAATCATCTGTCAGTAGATTAATTCCAAAAATATCTGCACCAGTATCGGCTTTGAAAAACGAATATCAGTCAAACTCTATAAAAAATGCACGACAGCAGCTCCAGCAAGGAGCACCAAGTTCTGTCATGAACCCAATGACACCACAGCCTGCAGTAGCAGCCGCGCTCACTAGATGGCGACATCCTACTTTAAACCTTCCAGAAAAGTGAGCTGAAAAAAGAAAAAAAAAACCCTCTCAAATTACATTTTGGAGCCGCAGAGTTTGGCTTATAAAACAGCAGAATGGAGGACACGCACTTCAAAGTTTTCCAGTTCAGCTCCACTGGGCAAGGGCACACAAGTGCGACAGTGGACTCCCTGATGACAGATGGACTCAGAGCAGTGAAGACAAGCAGATGTTTTGAGACCCTGATCTGATCAGCAGCAGAGACCCAACACCTCCCCGCGCTCAGAGCAAACACACTGAGAGACGAGGAGACTTGAAAACAGACAGAAAGACACAAACAGAGAGAAAGAGGAAGGGAGAATTAAGGGGGGGGGGGTAGAAGGGGGTACTGTGAGCAAGGGAAGGACATAAAAAGGAGAACGAGTAAGGGGGGGGCGTAAGAGAAAGTGAGAGTGAGCGACACAGTGGGGAGCAGGAGAGCAGGGAGAAAGGAAAGAGAAAGAACTCAGAAAGGGGGAGGGAGAGTGTTTTTATCCTCATGTGCACTCAGTCAGAGGGGTCAGTGAGTGCGATTGTTCCTGGACTGCCTGTCAAAACAGTGTGGCTACCACAGCGTCTATTCATCTCCGCCCCACTCTGAAATGCACGCACGCACGAACCCATACTAACACACTCACGTATGCATGTGTAAATGCATGAGGAGCCTCCGAAAGCTTTTTGAAATTCCCTTATTAAAGCCTTAGCAACAGCCCAACAGCAGCATCAACACAGCCTTTTGAGACCTGCGTCACTGCACCGCCACCATCCACTGTGTTAAAGTTTCAGCCCCGCCACAAACACGCACAGGCAAGTGAAAAACTGAAGTGTGAAAGTGTGGGAGGTGGGGGCGCAACTTGTTGTGGAGAAACACAGAAAACGTTGTCTTACCAGGTAGAGGAGGAAGGTGTGCAGGCCAGTGCCAAGACCCACCGAAGAGAGGATGCCCAGGCCGACCCAGTAGGAGCACCACAGCGTCTTCTTCTCCATGTAACACACATACTGCAGAGGCCGGAGAGAGGGACGGTCAACCACATGGCAGAGACACATGCACAGAGTGTGAGGAAGAAGTATGCGTGTGTGTGTGTGTGTGTGTGTGTGTGTGTGTGTGTGTGTGTGTGTGTGTGTTTTTGGGGACACACACACACACACAAACACAAACACACACAGAGAGAGGAGGGGAGGGATAGAGACAGAGTGAGAGAAGGTGCGAGAGTGAAAGTGTGCAACACAGAGGGCACTTTAGAGGGTGAGAGAGGGCAAGTGAGTGGTAGAGAAAGAGAGAGGGGAAACAAGTGAGAGAGAGACCTTTAGAGACAGAGGTTGTTGTTGAGTTTAGAGGACAGAGCCGTAGGGTAGGAGTGTTCAGCACACTGACAGAAGAACAGCACCATTATTCTTTCTGGTGGCAGCCAGCTCTTACACAACTAGTAAAGTAAGGCAAGCCAAGATCTCTCACTGTCTCTCGCTACGTTCCTCTTCATCTTCTTCTTCCACCACTATCGCTCCATCTATCACTACGTTCACACTTCCTCCCTCGAGCCAAGGGCAGGTTGTTTTGAGGAGGAGGCACGGAGTGTGTAGATTACGGGAAGGAGGGAGGGGACTGACGAGTGGGGAGTGGGGCGGCTCTGACCAAAAGACTCCATTTCCCAGGAAACTCCGAAAAACTCCAAAACAAAAAACAGCTCAACCTGCCCCTCTATTAGCTGGCAAAGAGGTGGGGAGTGCTGTGCGAGCGATGGCTGACTGTTAGGTGTAGTTACTGAGAACTTGATTACACAACTCTTGAGTCTCTGCGTATTACATTACAAAAAAAAAAAACAACCCTATTATGGCTGTGGGTTTCAAAATACTACAGGAAAAACACAGAGAGTGGAAAAAAAAGGGGAAGGGTTCTAGTCAGATCTCTAGTACAGTCTGCTGTACATTACACTCACTGCTCTAGTAGTTTGTCGTATGGACATAATATAATAAGCAAGTAAAACTAAGCTTTGTGGGAAGCTAATGATTACGTGCTGGAGATGATGTGCATGCAGGGATCCTCTCAGAGGCCCTCTTCTGTCCCTACATTATAAATCCCAATCTCTTTGCCAACGGTCGTGTGGGAGAGTCGCATCATGATCACACTCAGTGCCACTGGGCAAAAGTAAATGGACTGCACTTACATAACACTTTTCAGCCGCACGACAAGCGCTGTCACTTGGTTAGGTGTATTGCTGAAGGACATTTCGACCCACGGACGGGAGGGGCCAGGGATCAAACCATCACCCTCCAATGTACAGTATAGACACCTAGAGCCACAGCTGCACCAAATACGCAATTAAGTAGAAAACTATAACCTGCTCTCCATGACATACAAGCCAATGGTTGTTTGGCTTGTAATCATGGAAACAAAACAAAACTCTATTAAATTATGCTCTCCCTTAAAAGACCGAGGCTTTCTAACTCATATCAACATGGATCAGTTCTACAGCGTTCACGGCCTTCTCAACATTTAGTGGATGATTAAGGTGCCAACTCTTTGCAGCACTTTAGTACGGTTCTGATATGCTTTGAAAAATATTTACAGTATTCAGTCACCTTCTGGTGTGTTCCTTCAATACGGTAGGCAATGCAGATGAGGATAAGCAGGATCAGTAGGCCAAACACAGTCTGTCTTTGCAGCCAGAGCCTGGATGAAGGAAAAGAAGAGAATGAAAGTGGAAATGATGGATGCAAGGGTGAGAGGGCGGAGGTGAACCGAATACAAAGCGGGGAGAAAGACAGTGAGTGAGGAGGAGAAAGTGTGAAGGCAGACGGAAAAAGTATAGTGAAGGTATTAGTGAAAGGAGAGGATGCAGTTTTCATCTCAACCTGAGCAGGAGACTGGCTGGCAATTTCATTTTTCTACTCTGAGGGGAGAGAGACATCTGCTGGAAATTAATCAAGCCACCACACTACAAGTCTTGTAGACTACAGCAGGTTCGCAGTTGGATAACAGACATGGGGTCAATACACTGCATATATACCATATGTGACCCTTCGGTACTTAATGTGGTAACCTGGCCTTAACAGTGTATCGAGAAAGGGGCATGCTAGCTGTTTAAGCACTGATGGTTGAGAGTGGGGTTCATGTTGTGTATGCTGGTATTAAGAGATAATGGATTCAGATTTATCACAAATTAATGACTTAAGGCTTAAAACTTTTAACACCCAAAGACTTTTTAAGTATCCTGATATCCTGCAATAAATTAGATGGTACTTAATTTAAGAAAGCAGACCTTGCTTCACGCCCTTTTTTTTTCCTGTATTGATTGAGAATCAAATAGCAAACAAAGGAGCAGGCTCCGTCAAGGATAAGCCAAATGCAAGGGGGAAAAGACAGCATTTGAGTATTTAGGTTATTCTGAAATAAAAACACCAGCAACATGGACTGCGTCTGCACACAAAAAAACATCAACAATAAGCACTGTTTATTAAAAATGCTCGGAGTGTGATTGTATATCCTACTAGAAAAGTGTTTTTCATCTTTGTCACTCAGAAATGGCTTCTGTCTTTAAACTGGTCTCTAATGTCTCTAAATCGTTTGTGAATCAAAGGAAGCACCGACTGTATCACACCACACGATATTGTGTGTATGGTTTTTATAAGCAGAATTTGCAGTAATTTCACCATAATTATCTCTTACAAAATAACAGTCCCTCACGTAACCCCATCCCAATCCTCCCCTTTGTTTCACAAGCATTGCCCCCATTTACATTTACTTAAGAAAAACTAGTGCAGAGCCACAACAATGAACAGTATGTTGCCCCGAGGACTCCCTGTACACATGCTGTAAATTACAAACCACTTCTATCCAGATTCAGGATAAACGTCTCTGTACACTTGTAGACTAAGCCGTAATGTGTTTGCATGTATCCAGCCTGCAGCATTTACAGTACCATGTGTTTTGAGTGTTGGTGAACAGCAGCTCGTTCAGTCAGAACACTGCTCATGGTGCTTGCGGCTCACCACATCCTCTTGTAGTTTAGAAAATAAACACGTTGTCCTCACACACTTAACCACAAAAGCCTCCCTTGGAGTACACGCTGACCTTCTTTTGGGCTCTTGATGTCAACAAAGATTATTATATGTGTAAAAGACATGTTGTGCAGCGTGGGGAATTTGTCATCAAAGCAAACTCTGACGTAGTCTGGTCTGATGCTGTTGCTTTGTGGGCGAACTTACATCAGTCAGTGAGGTAGAGAGACATTGTTTGATCTATCAACAGTAAGAAGGAAAAGTCGTGAGGAAAAAAAAAGATAAGCAAATCCTGTGATGTAACCTCTCTGCAGCACTATGGGTTTCATTAGGCCCGTGACTGTTGACCCAACAGTGATGGAGAAGGCCTTCCTGGTTGATAGGGCTGAGACGGTCACCTCCCATCTGGTGTTATGTGTGTGTTTGTTGTTTTCTGTGTCTGTGAGGGAGAGAGTGTGGGGGAGTAGTATGATGGTTATTTTTCACAATCATCATATCCTCTTGTTGCCTTACAAGCAACACTAGCCCCTTTATAAATAAAACTAATGTCACAGAAACACCGTAGAGCTGCTGTCAGCACTACACTGGCATCAGCACATGAATATACTAAAATCACTCAGTTCATATTGAATTTTTTTTTTTTTTTTTTTTTTAAAGTTTCTCACTACATGGATTTTTGTACAAACATCAATATAGTTCCAACTCAACTAAATTCAGGGGTAAACTATTATTGACCGAACACATTCATTCATTCATCATTTGCAGCCGGTCCAATGGAAATCAGAGGAATCACCTCAAGAGCAATTCTGCAGAAGCGAGACGGTGTTTTGGGGGGAGGTTGCATCCCACTCTTGGCCTCACCTCCATATCCACTCTTTAAGGGTGATGAGCAGTTCCAGAGAGAAGTAGTGGAGTGTGGGTAGAGGTTTCTTCCATAACACCAAGGTTTCACGCTCCTCCCTGTCCCTCTGCTTTCTCTCATCTGCAGGTAGCTCTGGGTCTGGTCACACAGTGTTGGCATCGCAAGCACACACACCCAAATAAACATACAAGGAATTTACATTTTTAAATAACTTTTACACCTTTTCAAAGATATTTTACTACTGCTCTTTTAATAACAAAAGTATCCTTCGGCATGGGTTTGATCGATTGCTCAGCTGTTTTTACCTGTCACCTCTCCATTCTGCTGTTCCTTGACACCAAGAAGCCTCTGAGTTAGTTCACCTTCGACACCACGCTCTGCCATCTCGCTCACCAGGAAGGGGTTCTGCTGAGAGAAGCACAGCATCATGCACTCCATGCAGTACACCCCTTCCCCAATCTGAAACTGACGTGAGCGCGCCCAAACAATCTCTACACTCAACCACATCTGTGCAAGTCCTACAGCTGAGCAGCCAGTGTTTTCCCGCTGCTGCATCCTGCAGATTACTAGTAACCCAATCAAGCCTGTACTTGTCCTAATGAATACTTTAATTAGATTCAATGTGGACATTGAGAGCACATGCAAGTCTTCTAAATCTTTCTCTGTGTGCACTCAATTATAAGTCCACCTCCCCTGGTGACCGGGAGACTTATACATTGGAAGGAACAGTGATATGCAAGACAATATTTAGCTTTTTGTTCCTTTGTCACATTTACTCAGCGGGAGATCCACACACCTTCATACACAAGCCTACAAGCACGGTTTGTCTCACTACAGAGCCTGAGGTCTCTTAGGAATCTGTCAGTGAGTACTGAGATGGGGACTGTGACACATAGTTATGCAGCTCACCATCTGGTGGAATTGTCAGTGTCACGCAAACACGCAAACACACACACACACACACACACACACACACACAGAGCGTCAGGCCTTAATCCCTCTATCCTGTGCCCTAGGTCTGGGCCTCTGGCTCCTGTTTCCCTGCATTCACCCTTGCCTGACTGTCAGGCTACCGACACTTTGCAGCACAGCAGATATTACAGCGAGCCACGATGTCTCTTTAAAATCTGTAGGTCCAGGGACCAAAAAAGGTTTAAGATCACTATGTAGGCTCAGCAATTTCAGGTGAAGGACAAACACCCACGCGCATTCTGGGCACTGAACATCGAGGCTGCGAGCACACTGCGGTCGGATTTGTGAAGGTTCACACTGAGAAAAATAAAAATTCTCTCATACGCTTAGGCTGAAAAGCATTTGGAGAGCTACTTTTGGCCCTCTCAGGGAACCGCAAACAAGCTTTTCATCACAAACTACAAAACCTTGAGCACAAACTAGACACACTGCGTCATTTCTTCATGTGCAATAGTATTTAATAAACCCTATCATTTCTCCTCCTGCACTGAGGAGAAATGATGCATTGTCCCACAGAAGGGCTCAACAAAGAGCGTCCGTGTGAGACATCCTGTTAGCAACACTAATTATAGAAATTGGTGCAAAACAGGTCACTTTGTGTGAAACATGCACCTCAGCTGCTAGTATGCAAGTATTTCCTCTATTATACTCCATGATTGATTTTAGTATTAACTCAATTTTAATGCATTTTCCACAGTCATTACCTCATAAACAGTTTCCTAACAACACTAATGCTTGTGTGAGACACAGTAGCACAGCACTGCTCCAGCACTTGATTGCACAATCACTTCTACCAAAACAACCCAGACCTGTTGAGTAACTCTCATGCAAGGGACAATGAGAAACTCAACAGAGCTCTTACACTCATTAGGCTGAGAAACTGAATAAGCTGTGATCAGTTTCCAGGTTTCAAACTGAGATAAACACACTGCACTGGAGGGAGAATTATGTATTCACAAAGTGTAAAACAAAGCAGAGCTGTAATGTAACAGTATTTTAGCTACACATTATGCAGAGAGAGTAAACTCACCATTCAGCTGACGTTTAATCCACAATGTGCTCTGGGCTCAGGTAAAATCTTTGGACGAGCCCCAGTGGCAATGTAGGACAAAAAAGTAAACTAACCCATGAACCGCATCATAACTTGAGTGCAGGGTGTGGTGATGGAGGGGTCCAGTGAGGGATAGAGCACTGATACAAGCTTGCCGGGGGAGGGGAGAGCAGACTGACAGAAGAGAGACACAGAAAGAGGGAGAGACTTCATCATTTGTCTGGTAGAACCTCCAGAGATTCAGTCTAATTAAAGGTCTATAAATAAGTGGATCTCTTTCCTGGAGCGCACTTCTAACAGTCCTCAGTCCGCAGTAGGTTTCACACAGTAAGTGGATGAATGGCATTCGGGCAAAGAGAGCTCAGCCAATTCTGAAATTCAAAAAAAATAGATAGAAAACAACATACCTCGTGACATCACATTTTTCAGGTCATAATTAGGGAACACACACAGAACACCTCAATAGTATTTCCGTGTTTGAATTTCAGCATCGCCTCGTTCATCAGTTTGAGAGAAGTGTTTCGCTGCACTCTCTGGTGATTGTTCTCTGCCAGGTCACTCTTGGCTGCTGATGTTTCTGTTTGGGCATGAGCAAAAACCAGAGTTTTTGATTTAATGTCTCGTGGAGGGGAGATGTAGTAGGAGTATGTTTCAAGAGGACGAGACCTCCCGTGTCATTTACAACATCACCGTAGTATTAAATGACAGTGTATGTACTCTGAATTGAAGTGCTACACATGGATGATATCTGTGTTAAGCACAGCCTGTGGTGGCTGCCCAGGAGTCTTAGCATTGAAGTTATATCAGTTACTTCCTGTAATATAGCTAAGAGGTCAAGGGCGCTAAATGCAATCCCAGCAGGCACTGCCAGAAAGACAGGGAATATGCTGGACAAAAGCACCCAGCCATCCATAACACTTCACATGCATGTGAAGAAGAAAAATTCTTCACTTCTCATCCAACTGACATTACGCAGTCATCTCAGTTTACGACAGGATTCAGCACATTAAACAATAGGCTGGATCTTGGCTGCTGATATTTGTTCTGTGCCATGTCATGTTTGAAAGTGTATACCGCAATTAATTACTGCTTTCTGCTGTGGAATCCTGTACATTGTGATGTTGTATAGAATGCAGAGTGTTTCATTATGACCACAGCCGCTAGGTTTATCTTAGTGGGAAACCAGAGACACATTTCTTGTGGCAGACCAGATATGCCACACATCAACTTAAAACAGGTCTTCAGAGGAAGAAAATGATAAGATGTCAAGAGCACACTTCAATGATGTGGGAGAAATAATTGATGTAAATGAGGAACTACAAGGGAGTGAAGAAGAGGAGCAAGATATCAAGTGCATATCTCAGGGCAAAATAAAGATTTTTTTTCCCTCCTCAGTCTTATTCGACTTAGAATATGTGGTAAAGACACCCGTCAATATAAAACTGTGTTTCTTCTGTATTCTGGTGTGTCTATAGTGAACAAGAAGAGCTCAGGAGAAGTCTCCGTCAGGCTACAACCATTTACAGACAGCAGAGGGAGCTCCATGACTACATGTTTGAGCATGGACTGGCACTGGAGAAGCTAATAAATGACATGGCAGCTGAGAATGAGTACCTCACGGGCAAAATGAAAGAGTATGATACCTAAATAACTAGACTTTTCTCCCCTGTCAGAGGCATCATGGCAAAAACGTGACTTATATATACACGCTGGCCATTGTCTGCTCAACTCTAAAATTCACCATCTATGCAGGCTGAGAACCAGTGTTTACACATTACACATATATTAATGAGTAATGTTACTCCCAGAGGGACACTTCATTCCCATGTGTAGATTTTCTAAATAGGATATGATCGTTTATATATCCCTGGTTGATTCTGTTTTCAGGTCCCAACAGCAGGTGGCAAATATAAGAAAAACGTGGGAGGATGAGGATGAGGAAGCCCTGCGCCAGCAGCTTCTGTCTGAGGAGGAAAGCACTGTTAAGAGCCAATGGATTTATATAAGCAAGAAGGTGAGTGACATGCTTACGTTTCTGCTTCAAATATGGTTCCCTCTTCTTCTTCTTCTTCTTCACTCCCTAATATATTAAATAAGAAAATGAGAAGTGGAGGTATGAAACATCAGAATTTATTGCCAATGGCAATATGCTCTACTTACATAAATTCTCATAAATGAATGTGGGAAAAAATATAATACTGTTATTTGAAAAGTCTGCTTTAAATCAGAGTTCAGGACTGGCGGCGACCAAATCATCTAGACCTGTAGTGCAGTATTAAACAGCATAGAGTTTGACACCAGATTTCTTTGTAAAACTCCTACCAGCCAGTAGCCTCCATCTAAACTCTTGTTGTTGATTTCTTGTCCTGATTCCATGTCTTTGTTTTGTGCAGGAGAAGGAGAATCAAAAACTGAGGGTGAAAAATGAGGATTTGACTGCTGAGGTATGATCTCTGATTCTTCCAAGTGCTTATTATTATTATCTCCTCTCTCCTCCTGTGTGTGTCTCTCTCGGCATTTTACAGCCAAACTTTGATCTTTAAACTTATTAAGACGCATTTCATGGCCTGATACATGCCAAAGTAGCTCATAGAATCTGAGAAAAAAAAAACCCCAGTTACAACTCAAAAGAAAAGCATTTAGCTGGTGTTAATTTCCCAGCATCCTCCTCTGGATCCCGCTCCACCTCTGAGTTGCTTCTCTTTTCAGCTGGACACCCTCTCTCAAATATTGGCAAGAAACTCAAAATCTAAGGACAGTTGAACAGGAATATAAGGTAAAGTCCTGTCCTTCACTTATCGTTACATAGTAATGTAATGATATATACTGTATTCTTCTATACTGCTTACCTCTCTAAATAGCACATTCATAGTGGAAGTAAAGTAATACAGTAGAAGGTTGACTTGTCATGTGTTTTGTAGCAAAAACTGGGGGAGGTTCAGAAAGTCCTGTGTAGTAAAGATGATGAAATAGAGAAGGTACGAACAACTTTATGAAATTTTCCACATAAATTTTTTGTAAAGTCTCTCTTAGCTCCACTGTCAATGTCAGAGTTGCTGATGATTTGATGAGACTGTTCATCTGAGCCTCTCTGTCTTGCCCGGACCTTGACTGAAAAAAATAATGAAATAGAGGAGTATTTCAACACCATTGGGGGGGGGGGGGCAATTTTAATATTTAACATGTCAATTACATTAAACTGAACTTGATTTTGGCCTGGTAGTTAGCAGTAACACACACTTCATAGCATGAGGCACTGAGCGCATTCGATCCCCTGAACTTCTGATATCCCTGTGTAGGCATTCTTCAAAGATCTGTTTGAATTTGTTCATCTGTTTTAAGTTTGCAAATGTTTCAAATAAAAGAATAAATTAATTGCAAAGCTTCTACTTTGTTTTTCTCATTCTTTAATTGCATAAGAAGGTTCTTTTTTGTAAGTATGTCTATGTGAGCCCAGACGGGACTTCCCTGAGAGGTGGAGCCTTAAATGCAGCACTCACCTTCTTGAAAGGTAAACAATGGAAAAAGAAGTCAAGCATTAATTAATGATGCAACTAAAAATTTTGTTCATAAATCAGTTTGATTCCAAAACCAGCAGATTAAATCTGGGTTTAGAAGTGAAATAAAATGTCTTTGTCTATTTATTTACTGATCTGAATTGTTTATGTATTACATACCAGTTCATCATCTGATTATTGGATGGCAGTGTTTCAGTGTTTACTTTAAACCAAAGGAGCATCATCATCCTGTGAGGTTGGAGGTCTTGAATTCTTAAGAATAGTGATCTGAGTTTTACTATTTTATTGGCTTATTCAAAAATGTTATGGTTTCATTTGGCTCCTTAGTTTGTCTATAATTATATGATTGTTTCATAATGTTGTATTTATTCATTTCATACAGAACATTTTGGGTCTCCACAATAACATAGCTGACAGGTTTTGAAGGATTTTGAGATGTGCTGTGTTGCCTAACTATGGTAAGGTTAAAGGTGCCTAAATTTTACATGAAATCTTGGAGGGAGGCAGCATCGGCTTCTACTGTTAGCTAACTAGACACTGCAGTTCCATTTTATTTGTTTGCATGTATTGTATTTGCTGAATGTTGGAGGATAGGTACTGAGTAACTCCAACATTTGAACACATAGTTTGAACCAAGGCTTATGCAGCATTTGTCATCCTATGGCACTTCAAACAGGTGTATCGCACAGGGCAGAGTAGCCTAACTTCTCTGCTGACTGAAATGAAAATTGCGTGATATCGTTTTAAAATGATTCCATTCACTCCCAAGTTTTGCCCCGTTCAGCCTTTCTTGGTCTGGTATGACCAGTAACCAGTTTATGGTGTATAACGTTAGCAAACGTATGTTAGCATGCGCGCAGTCTTCATGGGCCCCCCGTCAGAGGAACAGCGTGTGGAGGTGGGCACAAACAGTCCCCACTAATTCCAAATATGGATAAATTAAAAGAAAAATTTGATCAAATGGTGCTGAGCATTTTGATATTCGTTAGGAGGTGGTATGAGGCAATTTGTTTCAATTTCTGTCATTAGAAATTAGACCCATTCCATGAAGCCTTTGTGACATTACCAGATGTGTTTTGACGCACAAACTGGTGGCTCCAGAGGGGACTATTTTCTCCAGACAGCTGTACCACAGAACGCGCTGACCAGTGGCACAAAACCCAAGTTAGCTGTGGCATGCCTTCTGCCATTTGGAAGAGGAAGAGAAAAAGCTTTGTGAGGAACATGGACGACAATAAAAATTACACTATAAAGAATATGTAATATAAATATACAGTATTATAGAAATATCGGATGTTTTCACAGCTTTTTCGCATTTATATTGCTGTTGTCAGTTAAATTAAGTACATATTTTTATTTTTTCTGGAAAAGTCGCGATGTTGTGACGCCATCACCAAGGGGCCATACGTGAACGAGACGAAGCTTCGTTCACGCCGGCAGCGCGTCCAACAGACACGCAGGTATGAGGTGACACCAGTGTAACCTAAAGTAAAAATAATTATGCCGGTGTGGCCATGAAATGTATGACCGTGAGTCTGTTTGTTGGTAAACTGATATCGACTGTACCGAAGCGGTCCTGCCTATAGCCAGGAAGCTAACGTTAGCCAGGCTAGTTTCACATACAAAGTTACTTAGCTTGTTAGCCCACAAAGTTGCCGTTAGTGAGTCTTAAATCAGTGATGTATGGACAAACTTAACTCTGTGTACATTTCTAGCAAGAGGTTATAACAGGCACACAAAGTTACTCAACAGTGTTAAAAAAATAACCATATGTGCCATATGAGCTTGATGCTGTTTTGTCTGACGTGTATGTCAGGGGCAAATAACTAAAAGAAGCTTGACCGTAAAGTACCTCTTCTTAAGCTTCCATGAGTGAGCTTCAATCTCATCTTTAAAGCCAACATGGAGAAAAAGCTCATTAAATAGAGAGGAATGGAAATTTGAACATTACATTTACATGACAACTGGGAAAGATAATGTGATAATGGTCGAAAGATCCAGAACAGTTAGTGAATGGACCATGTGGTGAGATGGTTTTGTCAGCTGCTGTTTACCAAGATCAGGAATACATTTTCACTCTCAGCTTTAAAATGATGAAGTTGCTGCTGTTTCAGACTTCCTCATAAGCGCATCTTAGTGACTTAATTTATTCTGTACTGTCGTTTTTGCAGGTTTAAACATGGATGTGTTGTATGGTCCGTTGGGCTTGGGTGTATTAACAGGACTGGGCTGTGGGCTCTTCCTCGGCTGGCACATTCGGGGACGCTTTTTTGGCCCAGCATCCAAAAGCCTGAGGGAGGCGATGGGCAATGGCACCAGTGAGGCAAGTGTGATGGGAGAAGGAGGCGAGTTCAAGATGATTCTTGTGGTCCGTAATGACCTGAAGATGGGCAAAGGAAAGGTCGCTGCCCAATGCGCCCATGCTGCTGTGACAGGTTACAAGCAGGCCCAGCGCAGGAACCCCGAGCTTCTCAAACAGTGGGAGTACCACGGCCAGCCCAAGGTGGTGTTGAAGGCCCCTGACGAGGACACCCTGCTGGATCTGCTGGGTCAAGCCAAAGAAATAGGGCTTCCTGTCAGCCTGATCCAGGATGCGGGAAGGACACAAATTGCACCTGGGTCACGCACTGTGTTGGGTATCGGTCCAGGCCCAGCTGATCTGATTGATAGTGTCACTGGAGACTTGAAGCTCTACTAGAGTTCCAGTTTGCATATGTAGGACTTGCATACAATTTCTTTGTTGTTAAAACCATTTGCAATTTAAACAAAGTTGAGCTACCATGAGTTTGTATTTTTATAAGAACAATGGACTCATAACATGTCAACTACTTGACTTTATTGTGCAGTTTTGTGCTCGTAATGCCTGTCATATTATCAGTGGGCTCTTGGATAGCAGTAATAAAAGCTTAATGTTTATTTCTTTGCTGATAGTTCTGTGACAGTGGCACAGTAAATTTTTCATGCTGCAGTCCTCCACACCAACCAGTCTGGTAAGGCCTGGAGTTTAAGACATGATGCTCACAGGAAATGTATGAAAAACATGAATTCTGTCAAAAAGAAATCGAGCAAGGCAGTAATTTGATGTTATTGTTGATCGTTTCATTAGAATTACAGCACTACAAAATGATCCACAAGTTATGTCCTCAAAGACAAAAATCAATCAACAAAATAAATTCTGAAATGAGGTAAAAATACACGAAGTTACCACAATGAAGTTTGATGTAACATGACTTTACATTGCAGCAGTAGAGCAGCTTGGATGTAATATCAATATTGTGATGTGACTGAGTCATTTGGATTTTGTTATAAAACAATGAAGTATCCTAACTATTGGTCTTATACGCCATATTACAGTTACACTTTCTGAAATAGTGAGTTTATTTTACACAACTGAAAGTAGGAATGAATGCCTCCACCTAATTGGTTACGATGTCCACATTGTCTTATTGTGTGTATCTTCCGAAGGAAACATTAAGTCACTATCTTCCAGCTGTTTTGAGATTTGGACAATGGTAGGAACTCAGCAGACCAGACTTTTTTGCTAGTCTGCTCTACTTCTAGCTTCCTCTGGTTTGTACCATCAGAGGGTGCTACTGCTACATCCTTGTATTAAGTAAGTATTATATCGTTGAACTGTAACGAATATATAGAGAGCACATATTACACAGGGTAGACAAAGTAACAGGAGCATGTTACAACAGAATCCAATTCAACACCAGAGTACAGCTTCAAAAACCACTGAATCAACAAGTCGTTAACACTTGACAAAATTGAGATGTGAACTGTATCAGATTATGTTAACTGGTTGGTTTTAAAAAGGTACAGTAGACTCAGCATGTTCAAAAAGTGAGGTCCTTAAAAACTCCTGTGGGAGTGAAACCACAGAAGTGGTTTTAAGGTATAGTCATACTAGCACCAGTCTTTGGCAGATGGAGTGAAATCTCATTCAGTTTAACTGAAAGCTACACAAATTACTACTGTTTCCTGTGATCTCGTTTGGCTTCAATTGACTCCCAGGTTCACCTTTGCCCTGCCAATTTGCACAGTCAGACAATAGAAACACTGATACACTGTCTCTGGAAATGGAGAAGTCATTATTCTACGAGTGTGACGTCACAGTGTTGTGTACAATGTTACACTGTACTACAAACAAGATCTCTTGCATACACTTTACTGCCTATGATTGTTCTGCTCACTTTTTTTTTTACCACTTCTCTCCGAACCATGACATTACTTGCCTTTTTTTTTTTTTTTTTTTTAGAGCTGGGTGAGCAGTAAATAAATTGGATGGAAAGCTACAAAGTAGTATATGTAAGACACAATCAGACTGTTCTTGACAAACAAGAAGCCTTTATTGTTAAGTGGAAAACAAAACTGCTGTTTCATTCATTATAATCCTGTTTATGCACAATCAAGTATCTTTAAGTGCACAATTTAAATCTAAGGTAATTTAGATAAGAATATAAGGAGTTAATGATTGATTTCTTGTATACACGCTAGCCTTAGATAAAAACTTCAAATTACCACAAGTTTGTGATACTGTTTCTGAATTGGATGAGTGGGTGAACTGAAAAGGTTAAAGGCAACCCTCATCAGGACATGAGAAGAATGAGGTTTGAAAAATCTCTCCTGCACAATCAGTAACAGTGACCTAAAATGATATCCAGCAGAAACAAACTGCAGCATAAAGAAGGGGCATGGGGCATGTTTGTCAAAAACAAACAGGTCTGCAGTCCCTCCTGAGGTGTAATGGTCCCATGTTAGAGCAGTATTTAAAGCACATGGCAATGTCATCTGACTGCAGATTCATTTGGAGAGTCCTGCATAGGCTTTACTGAAAAGAAACTTTCCTGAAGATCGTATGTAAAACACTCTCTTGGATTTTCTTCAAGAAATAGCCCTGAAGCATGAGTGTGGGGACTTGACAGGTACAACGTAGTGTTTCAGGATTGTGGTCATGGAAGCGGCAGTCTCATGTTCAAATATAGAAGAACATCGTAGCAGTTTTTGTGTCTGAATATACAATAATTAAATGCATTTTACAGTCGGACAGAAGAAGCTGCTCACACACATCAAAAGAAAGAGGTTCTACATTAATTTCTTCTCACTACAGAGTGCAAATCAGATGCTTCACAACAGACCTTTTTAAACTGAGAAGAGGACTAGCTCTTCCCACAAGCCCCCCATTGTACATAAACCATTTCTCATTCAAATAAAATAGACAAAAGAAAAATTAATCTAGTCGATACGGAATGTGAGAAAATTAATCTTTGTGATTCAATCTTTGACAACAGAAATAAAACTGAGTCCTTCATGACAGTTTAAAAAGGGGAAAAAAAATTTAAAAAAAAAAAAAAAAAAAAAAAAACGAGCTCCCTGCAGAGGGCAGCCAGAGAGACAGAAATGGTCTGGTGAAGGACTGTGGGAGATGGATGGATGGTAGCTCCAGCCTACATGTGGAGAGAAGGGGGTGGGGTCTTTACATGCCGTAGCCAAAGCCTGGCTGAGCTGCTGGCTGAGCATATCCTGCAGGCGCCTGGTAGCCGTAGCCATAAGTTTGCTGAGGGGCCACAGGTACGCTGGGGCCGGCTGTCAGCATCAGCTGGGGTGTGCCTGCAAGACGCAAGACACACACACACACACACACACACACACACACACACACACACACACACACACACACACACACACACACACACACACACACACACACACACACACACACACACAGTTTCAGATATGTAAGTGGTCTGTTTTATTCTAAAAGGTACCATGTGTAACATTCAGAAAACCCTTGTTATTAATGACACTGGCGGCCGTTAAATGAACTGCTGTCAGCATCCTGTTGCAGATGTGGCATCCTAGGCCTAAACTACAGTGGCATGAAAAAGTTTGGGCACCCCTGGTCAAAATTTCTGTTACTGTGAATAGTTAAGTGAGTAGAAGATGAGCTGATTTCCAAAAGGCATCAAGTTAAAGATGAAACATTTCTTTAATATTTTAAGCAAGATTACGTTTTTATTTCCATCTTTTACAATTTCCAAATAACAAAAAAGGAAAAGGGCTTCAAACAAAAGTCTGGGCACCCTGCATGGTCAGTACTTAGTAACACCCCCTTTCACAAGTATCACAGCGTGTAAAGGCTTTTTGTAGAAGCTGAGAGGCTTTTGGTTCTTTTTTGGGGATTTCCACAAATTCTTTCTTTCAAAAAGGCTTCTAGCTCTGTTCTTTGTTAGTTATATAATTAGGATTCTTCTTATTTAAATTACAAACAGAGGAAACCACTACCTGAAAACACTTTGCTTTCTTCTTACAGCCTTCTGCTGCTTTGTGGGCATCAGTTACTTGAATTTTCAGAGTTCTAGTCAGCTGCTTAGAGGAGCCAATGGCTGCTGATTGTTGGAACAAGGTTTGAGGAGTCAGAGTATTTATAAAGCTTTGAAATTTACATCACTTTTCCTTTCCTAACAAGATAATTAAGGTCTGAGACCTTGGTAAACATTATCTGAGAGCTCAATTCTCTTGGGGTGCCCAAACCTTTGTACGGTGCTCTTCACTTTGGTAGCAGGAAGTTCTGGACAGCATGTAGATAGACACTCCTTAACCTCAGCATTAACAGAATGCCAAACCCGCAGCAGCACCGTAGAGGTGTGTTGACCTGCTAAATATCACTGAAATGGATGCAAAACAACTGCTTGGTTGCTTCCTTCACTGCTGCTGATATATACGAGAAACTGAAACTAACAGCTATTTTCAGTAAATGAACTGTGGGGTCGGAAAAGCGGGAAAAGGGTAGGTATTGCTAGAGTCAGCCCCCAGCAGTGCTCTTGACTCATTTGGAATAATGTCACATATTTTTGTTTCCATATTTAGCAACATTTGAATCAGAATCTGATGAAAGAACGTGGGTTGTTTGGTCTGATCAAACCACACCTACACAGTCCTGATAAAACAGATTTGCTGAGTTTTAGAGAACTAAGCTCTTAATAAATAATACCTAAAAGTTATTTTTTTTTTTAAACTTTGTTTTGCATTTGGTCATGATTATTTAATGTTAAAGAGAAATACTAAGAAATAATAAGTCTTTATAATTGATATTTTTATAATAATCACCTGACAGTGTGAAAACAACGTGACAATAGGAAACCAGTCAATTGTAGTGATGAACCTACAGAGAATTATCACCTTTATCTGGCTTTACAGAGCTTTACAGTGAGTTTCAGCCCATTGTTTAGCTGACCGGCCCACAACTTTATGGTTCACTGCGGCAGGTTTTCAGCGAAAAAACTCAAAACTCACTGTACTGTTCATCACTGTTGATGACTAGCTGTAGAGCATATACATATACACACATTTGTTTTTATTTGGCTGTAGAGCCAAATATTTCCCTCAGGAGTTGGTCGAGACCAAAAGAGACCAAAAACAGAGCTAAAAGCTAAAGCTAAAAACTAAGAACAGTTATTGCAGGTTTAATATTTGAAGACAAGTTTTCAGGGGCTTTATTAAATTCCAAGCTCTGTAAAGCTGATTGACAACAGGAAACCCTGGACAATATAGGGACTAAAAAGTGTCATGTGTTGAAGAAGACTGCTTCCTTTTGTATTTGATCACAGTGAAATAGACAAATGATGTTATTAGAGGACTGTTACCATAGACAATAGGTTGCGTCTCTGTTGCCTGCTCCTCCTCTTTCCTTAGGGACTCTGAAGTTTCTAGTTTATCTACCTGCAAGGCAAAGAAATAAGTGTATTTAGAACAAAGCCACACCACTAAACGAGTAAACAACATACTAAACAAGTGAAAAAATTAAAAACCGTTACATGTACAGTATATTTGCTAACTATTCTGTGGCAACTTTTCTGACAAGTAGAAGGCTAATGTGGACCGCCAATCTGAGCAGATTTCACTTAAGAAACAGGATAAAACGAAACCTAACTGACAGGAACAGAAGACAATTTCAGGTGACTAAACCACCACTATTCGCTTAAGCTTTTCACACTTTATATACATGGTATGCAGAGATTCCTACACCTTGTACTGAATAGCGGCAGTAATATATTATTGAGTATTGTCCTTGGCTCCTTTCCTGTGCCTAAAATACAAAGAAGTCCAACTAGTAATGCTAAATAAGAGGAGAGAGAAGAAGAAATGAGAAAAAAAAGTTATAGTAGTCATTTTCATTTCTTATGTTAGAACTTTCCGGGGGGCCTGACTGACAACAATAATAAAAGTAGCCAATTCTTCAAAAACAAACAAAGAAAAACAGTGTCTTCAGGCAGCAAGTCAGATGCAGCAAGACACAAAATGTACATATCGGAATCTCAGGGGAAAGCAGCAGCACCTGGATGCAGATTATTTCTAGAGTTAAAAGTAAGAGATGCTCAGCAGTGCACTTGATATATGCATTTATTATTACTCTTCTCCATGCCTCTTCAGATCAATAGTAGCTTTTTAATTTCAGTTCTCTACACACAGTTTCAACAAGCTGAAGCTTCACCATCCCATGCTCTAATGCTCTGTGTTACACCACTGGCAGTAAATATATAGCTGCAGCACTCAGAGGCATTCTGGGAGGAGGAAGAGGGAGACGCAGGGGGGAGGATGAATGTCAGGCCAGGTGCTCCCTATAGTTCATGGCTTTCTACAAGAAGCCAGACACAACCAACAGCCTGCTGCTACGTATCAGCAATACACGTTTAACACATGCTTGTTCCAGTAACCGGCTAATACATCAAAATGCATCAACCTTTTAAAAAACACATACAGCTTCACATTGTGCAGTGTCGTTAACTGTGAGGAAATGCACTTTTAAGTGAATTAACAGAAAATGTGTTATACTTTTCTTATCTCCTTTGTTAGCACCAGTGGCCAACAAAATGGTTGATATTTTCATTAATGCAGAATGTAAGACAACCATGATTAAAGTTCTTGTGTTGAGTGCATTTTCTCCAACAAACCTACTTGATGGATAATATATTTTATGAACTAATGGTTTAATATCTGTTGCAGTCTGCTTCAGGTTCATAGTTCTTTAAAACGGGATTGGAGCAAATTGTGGTTACTTAACTGGCAGAACATTCACCTTATGTTTGGATTCTCTATACACAAAGTGAGTTAGCAAGGTTACAATCATTTCTAACTAGGAAATTGCTGCATGTGATTTTCTTTTGTAATATTTTGACCTGACAGCAAATATCATCTTATCCCCAACTTCTTCCCCCTCCACAAGCCTTTGACAAATTTATTACTATCCCACCCTGAAGCCAATTTGATTTGCATGTGGCCATCATGCCATATTATATAAAAAATTAGCATTTTTTTCTACAAATAACTGATTTCCTGATAACTGATTACTGCGTGCAGGTGAATGCATGTTGTAATCAGTAATAAGTTATCAGTTATCATTAGTTAGAAGTAATATCAATGCAGGGAATAACAAATCTCACACTCTTGCAGCAGACTGCTACAGTTTTTTTTTTTTATTAGAGACTGCATACCTATAATGTTGCCCCACAATTACAATGTGTCAGCCTGAAAGATTTCTAAGTGACTGTGTCAAAGGGAGAGTGCAATGCGTGGTATAGCTTAAACCATGCACACTCAAGGCTGCAGTCTTCCGAGCTAAATACTCTGAGATCAAAACCAGAGCTTTTAACTTTCACCTGTTCCTTAACTGCATCAACCTGGAAGAGAAGAGGTGCAGCATAGAAGAAGAAAATTAAAAATATTTCCCCATAATGAAAGCTGGTAAAGGACGCAGACTAAACCAAGACGGTTAACAGAAGGCCATCAGAAAGGATTCTAAGTATGGTTAATAAATGACAGTTTTTGTTACTTCATTCAAAGAGAAAACAATGGTATGTTCATATTTTAAAAAAACTGTGAAGGTTAGAACTTGTCAACATATTTGTGGGTATTCACATTTGCTCTGATCCTTGTATTGGATGTAATGTAAATCATCCTTGTGACAAGATGATTTATATCAAAATCTATTTATTCCTCAGTTGGCTTAACTCCAGCCTTAAAAGAACGTAGCTGACTCACCTTGCTGAGGTACTCCCTCATGACCTGAATGAAGTACGGCATAGAAAAGTCCATGATGTTGTGCCTCCAGGCAGTCTCAAGCACCACGTCAGGCCGCAGCAGGTCATAGCAGGTGAACAGGCAGGCAGCGAAACACTCCTTCTTGTTCTCCTGTAAGAACCAGGACAGCAGCTCCTCTGCCAGCTCTGTGTCCTTGGACTCTGACGCATACTGCATGGCATCCTAGAGGGGAGACACAGCATGGACAGGTTCAGGTAGGCCTCAGTTAATTTAAGCAGTTTATCTGAAATATTCACAAAGAAAGTAATGGTTAATGAACCATTATCGGAAAATGGAAAAAGCACCTTATAGAGCTTATCCTTCTTGCAGAGTTCCACACTCTGTTTCCAGCGGTTGTTGCCCTTGAAGAGGTAGGCAGCGATTCTCCTGAACTCAATCAGCTCATGTTTCTCCAAGCGTTGGGCCAGCGAGATGTTGTCGAAGTTGTCATAGGCATCTATTGATGTCCTCAGTGCCTAACATGAGTGACATAAAATCCAAATGAAAAAATAATGGAATATCTGAGATCAAAAGATTCAATAAAATACCTTGGCACTGACAAAGGCTCTTACCTGATAGTCTTCCTCTGTGATGAAGAGGTTGTTAAGTGCTTCATTGACTGATTTGTTGTTGTGGTTCTGTACTGACCGCAGGTAGGGTTTTACCAGAGGCAGCTGTTTCACCTGTGAACACGCATGTACAATCATCATATCCATCCTGAGAAACATAGCACATTTCAATCATACTCCTTCTTTATCATTATAAGAGATTAAAGTGTACCTTGCTGAAGAAGTTGACAGCACGGGAGTGGTCCAGTCTGGGGGAAAGCACTATGAGCAAATCATTCAGTAACAAGGGCTTAAACTCCAAATAGAACTGGATGGCTTTGTAGTAGAGCTCCACGTTGGCCACCTACACAGGGTGCAGAGGGGAAAAAAAGTCTTAGAAACAATAATTTAAGAAGGATGAACACTGGATCAGAATATATAGTGCAATGACGTGCTAATCATAATTTTGCAATATCACAGTATTTTATAATTCTTCAGTAATCATAAAATCACAGTTAAACAAAACGAGAATAGATAGTAGTGACATAAAAGCCCCATCACAGGTTTTAATACAAGATATCACATTAGTGTAATTTCAACTGAAAGATGGACAGAAGTAGTCACAGTCATATAGCTTATAAAAGAGAAAAATATCATGGTATCAAAAATGCACGAAAATATAATGGTTTTGACATCAAATCCAACTGTACCTTGGTGATGATGTCTTTGAACTGTCCCTCTTTCCAAGCGTCTGTCGGGTGGTTCATCATGGTGATGATGGCGTTGTCGTACTCCTCGTACTTGTCGTACAGGAAGACCAGCTCTGCCCACAGGTGAGCCTGCTCCGCTGCTCTCAGGACCTTTGGGATGTTAACTCTGGACCAGAAGAGCTCCAGGTGCTCCCTCATCTTCTGGGGCTTGAACTTGGAGTAAAGGATGGCAAGCTCCGTGAACATCCCCATGTGAGCACGCTCCAGGCCCAGGGCGGCCTCCAGCATGGTGATCAGCTCCTCAAAGTAACCACGGTCCTGAGAGAGAAGAGGGAGGATGGGATTTGGTAAATAAGCGTTTATGTATTTGGGCTAAGTTGTGAAAGTGGCAAACAAAATGCCGTAGTTTCCATCTTACTTGGTAGTAGTTGATCAGTTCCTCCAGTTCATCAGCGTGCACCACAATGTGGAGACCACACATCTGGGCCAGTCTGAACTCTTTTCCATCCACGCAGGCGAAGCACACCTCTTTCCAGGTGCGGGTGCTGTTGGCCTTGCGGGCGCCGTCCACAGCAGCCTGGTACTCCCCGAGGTGCACCAGAGTTGAAGCCAGACGACCAAAGTTGGAGACGTTGTTGTAAAGCAGCTTCGCGGCCTCATACATTTTCTCATCATAGCAGCGATCACCGACCTACAGAACAGATTTGATAAAGACATATGGTTTTACTTTTTTTGACCTGATGGCTATTTTGCAGAGGTTCGATGAGAGTGAGACTAACCTGCTGGATGTGAGCATTGTTGGGTCCATTAATGAACTCTTCCAATTCTGCCAGGCGATTGGTTTTGGCTAAGGCAAAGATGAGCTCTGTTTCTACATAGGACTCACGGGCCTTCTTACGAGCCATCTGAAGAAATTTGACCAAGTCCTCCCAGTTACCTGAAACACATGGACATGGACAGTAATATCAAACTGTTGGTGTTTTCTCACATGAATTCTTTTCATTTTTGGTAGATGTGGAATACTGCCTCAATTTTATTTTATGCTGATAATGTGTACTTTCAAAAAAAGAGTTGCTGCATTAGGTAAAACTGTCATCAAATACCCCTGGAGGAAAAAAACTCAAATGACAAACTCCACACTTAAACTAATGTGCTCCATACTCATTGATTTCAATCGAAGTGGCATTGGCAAACAACTAAAAGCTTTCTCGACCACTCTGCCTTCTGTTCATAGTGATTGTTCAGATCACAACAAGTCAGGTTGTATTCTTTCCCACTATAATTTGCAAAGTTTTGAAAATTCCTCTAAAGAATTTTGTTGATGGCAGTTCAGAAACAGAATAGCTTGAATATAGTCTTAAATACTTCAGACATTGACATAAAATCGCAACCAAGTTAGGTACTTTTTTTCTATGCCATCTTATCTTTCTTAAGCTCAACAAGTTTCCTTACCACTCTTATCAGCAGCCTGTACCACCTCCATGTATGCAGAGGGGTCATCAGCTTTGATGTAGGAGTCAATGGCCTCCTTAACCAGGCCCTTCTGTAGCTGAGCCTTAGCCAGCTGGCTCCACACAGCTGGCTCATTGCAGCGTTCTGCAAACTCATAGGCCCGGTCCAGGTTGCCAATATGCTCAATCAGCACCTACGGAGAAAGAAAAAAAAACAAAACAAAAAAAACATGGATAATCAACACCTCTTCAGTCAGTAAGGTATAAGTATTGCTGTTTAAGACCAAATGACGGACCTGCACAGCAGAGGTGTTGACGTCAAACTTCCTAAAGATGGCAAAGGCCTCCTCAAAGAGCTCATTGCTGATGGCGATGTTAGCAATATCAGGAGCGTCATAGTTGTCTAGCCTGCTGATGTACTCCATCACACGAGTACGGTCAGCTTTGATCGCTGTCAGGATCAGCAGATTCTGCAGATTTCTGTGGGAAAAAGACAACACAGAACCCTAAGCACAATAATTTTGAAATTTGGTTTTGACATGAAACAGGTAAAACAGTAAAAAAAAAAAAAAAAAAAAAATCTGTTGCTGTTAAACACCTGTGTTCACTGAAGACAGAGTTGTCCAATACAATCTTCTCTAGAAGCTCAATGAGCTCGTTGGGCAAATCTGCAGTCATGAAGGCCTTGACTGTGACTGAAACCTCCTCTGGGTCCTGGGTTTCTGAGAGTGCTGTTTGCACCACCTGAGAGCAGATAAACGGGAACAGAAGTTTAGAAAAGCAGCAGGCTCCAGTACTGAATGAGATCAAACTTGCTTCGTGTGTACTGTACCTGGTCAATCAGCTGTCGTCTGTAGGGATTGCTCTCCAGCAGCACACTAGCCCACAGCTCAGGGTCTTTGCGACGGACCAGGTAGCGAGACAGGCTCTTGAACAGGGAGTTCTCATTGCAGACCTGATGGGAAAAGAAGATAAATTACAGTAGCAAAAGTAGCTAAATGCAGTACACCATGAAAGGGTGGTGGACTGAAACCAAGACATTTGGATACATAGTGAGAGGCAGGTGAGCACAAAAATTCATCCTCACATTGATCAGCTCCTGGTCACACTGTCCTCTCTCATAGGCCACACAGGCCAGATGGGGGTCTCTTTTCTCGCAGTACTTTCCCACCACGCGGCTGTCATAGTACGGGTTTTCTCGCAGGAAGCGTTCAGGGTTGTTGTTGCTGTCGATGTAGATCTTGGCCAGGGCATTATGGGTTGCGGGCTCCTCGCAGCCTTCATGGATGCGAGACTCCAGCCATGGCAGCAGCAGCTTCAGTCTGTAAGACAAAGAGATTCATTCTAGCTGCTCAAATAACCTCTCAGATCTGGATGAAGCACCAGTCAAATCCTACTTGGTGCAATAGACAGACACGGTTCTCCACGTTAGGTTCAGTTTTATGTTTGACAACTTGATTTTAGATTACTGTAATTTATATATAATTTTATTTAAAAAGCATTGTCATCAATTGGTACTCCCTAAGAGCATGTATTGATCTGAAACATTTAGATGGAACAGTGCAGCACCTGTTCCTCTTTTCCACCTCAGCGACCAGTTCATCAGTGGAGAACTGTCCCCTGACAACCAAGATTAGGCTCTTGATGACATCCTCTGAGCAGTCCACGTCTAAGAGGCCGCCAACCACAACAGGCAGACGGCTAGGATTCACCTGAAAGACACACACACACAAAAAAATAAAAAAAATAAACCTCATTAGCTTATGTCTATAATGTAAAGATGAAGTGTAATTGTAATTTTAATGTCTCCTTATTGAGCCTTACCTTCTGAACATAGATCTCAATGTACTTCTGCAGGTTGTTGCGGTACAGGTAGAGGACCAGGTCATGGACAAAGTCAAAACGGTCACAGACGATGATGAGCGGCAGCTGGTCGGTGAGTTTGGCTTCCTGTTCATCACACAGAGCAGAGGGAGAGAGAGAGAGAGAGACTACAGTCAGCAAGATATCTTAACCAACATCAACAAAATTGTTACTAACTTGACTTCTTCTCTCTCCCATAGTTTAGTGCTTTCTCGTCTCTCTCCTCTCTCCTCTCTCCTCCTGACGCTTTCTGCAGGTATTTCTACCCCTGGTGCTAGAGAGTCTGGATCTGTTCTGCAAACCACCTACTGCCCCCATGATCATGCTCAACCCCAACTGCTTCAATTATCATGATTATTACTGTTGCTATATTTATTTTTATTAGTATTATTATATACCCCATTATTATAATTATTAGTTTTATTATTAGTCTCATTATTGTTATACAACTTTATATTATACCTGTACTGTGCTCAGATACAGACTGAAATGGAAAGAGGGAAAAGAAGTAGAAAGAAAGGACCAGATAAAGGAAGAAAAGAGCTTTTAAATCTCAGTGTTTGACCACTCCAATTGTCACTTCGGCTTTACCTTAAGGAAGTTCTTGACACGCTCAGGGTCGTAGCAGTTGCTCTCTCTACAGATCCTCTCCACCTCTTTGATCTGGCCCGTTTTGCAAGCAGCTTGGATGTATTTGAAGTGAACTTCAGGGTCCTGACTGAAGTTCACAATAGAGCCCAGGAAGTAGAACAGACCTGAGAGAGAAAGATAGTCAGTTACATGAAGCCTCAAACAACACGCATGTCCACTCACAAAACTCCACCATTCTGATGACAGCGTTATAGGTCCTGTAATACATCCTGAAAAAATTCAAATCAACATTAAAACCTAGCACCGAGACTGCAGTTCTTCTCTTCCCAAATTGGCTTACTTAACCTTTATACTCCATTACTTCAGTAATAGTAGAAGAGCTGGACTAATGGCTAATTAGCTGCACTTCCAGGTCATTCCGTACAATCTATTGATTGTCCTGCCTCTGCACTGACCTACTTGTCTAATTGATAGTTACGGGACGTCTTTGCAAGTACATGGGCGGGAGGGAATAGCTGCATAACGGAAACTGAGAGACAAGTCAAATGCTCATCTAATGTCTAGCCTGGATACAGGAATATTAAGGTCAATTTTCCCCATTCTACAAACATATGAACTTCTAAAGATTGTATAGGCTACTTATCAATATTTTTTCTCTCTGACTGACCGAGCATTCAATCAGTGTCTATGACCTTAAAAAAAAAAACGTATTGTCTGGATTATAGAATAATGTATTTCACCAAAAAAAATAAAAAAAGAAAGAAAGAAAAAGAAAAACAAAGATTTCAACATCAAATGAGGCAGTATGCCTTTATAAAGTTTGAGATCTCACCTTCAAAGCTCTTGAAGGACTCAAAGAGCTCAGTGAGAGCCTGTGTGGTGAGCTGCTCATGGTACTTGGAAGCCACCTGGACACATATCTGCAGGTTCTGGCGGATGTTTGCCGACAACATGGCCCTGAGGCACTCCAAAGAGTCTTCCACTGACAGCGAGCCAAAGAAGTTCACGAGCCACTGAAAGTACAGGTGGAAATGTTAGGTTAAGTCCTTGGTTGCACAACATGTACTAAAGTTTCTACAGTGCAGTTAATCACAAGTCTCTCAAAAAGCAAAGAAAAATAGCCTCTAGTTTTAATTTAATTTCCCTCCGTCAGTAACTGAAACCTACCTCTGGGTTGAGCAGGTGTGTATGCACCACAGCCCGCTTGATGTCATACAGGTCGGTGTAATGCTCCAGTGCCCTTTGCAGGAGTCCAGCCTTCTCACACAACTGGGCAATGTGGGCACGATCATAGTTGGTGAACATTTGGTTGCCCAGGATAGCATCAGCAACCTGCACCCATGATATAAAGTAATAAAAAAGTTAGAAAAAATGGTTCCAAGCTTTATTAATTGAATACCTTTTAGTCAAGTGTGTGAACATGTGTCCACCTGTGGAGCATGCATGAGGTTCATCTCCAGCAAGCGAGTCTGCAGTGGTCCTTCTGAGGGTCTGTTGTTCTTCAAAGCGTCCAGAAGGAAGGAGGTGCACTGCTGGATCAGGTTGTACTCCATGAACACATCCACAATCTGGACAGACACAGAGACACACTGTCACACAACTCTAAAGATAAGGAGAGACCATCTTTGTGTAACTGCTACAACCCTAACGAGAATATTAATGGTCAAAACCTCTCTTTGTACTAAATAAAGTACAACTGCACTATAGGTATTAGTGCACAACTCCTCTCACCAAAATAAACACAACACTTCTGCCACAGTGTCCTTCAGTTCTGCACCATTGACAGGATTAAACTTGAGAGTTGCAAGAAGAACACACACACTTCTCTAAAGCTTTAAGACCAATTACAATATAAACTGAGAGCTGGCTGAATACAACACATTTCCTCTTTCAACAATTGAAGACAGCCTCTAATGCAATGTGTTTTATTGTTAAAATTCTTGTTACCTGCCAGTACAGCACTTTAGGCAATATGGAAAGCTGTGTCAGCAGCTGACATTTGCAGTGCAGTGAGTCTGCAGTGGTAGGAAGCAAAGCAAGAGGTGCATTTCCTTTATACTACAGGATAGCTGATGTTCACAGACGTCGACATCTCATGTGACTCAGTCAAATACTTTTTCTGATTTTCGAGGAAAGTTTAGGGTCGATTTGTTAATTGCAGACTTGGGATGTGCAAAGATCACAAAGTTTATTTTTATTCAGAAAATTATAGTCAGGTCTAACCCAAACCTCAAGAACTACAACCCAACCCCCCTTTGCTGCAGGGCAACCATTTCTGAACTCCTACTACACAAAACTTTGTCAGTTTCAATAAGAGTAAGGTATAAATGTCAAGCTCTTTAAGAGAGACCTCTTCCGATCTTAATATTATAAAACAGCAGACAGGCAACCTCCATTTGTTTTTAATTTGGGAGTACTTCACAAAAAAATTCCATGGATTCCTGATGGATCCCTGGAAATCCTTCCTCCCTTCCTCTGACCTGTGTGATGTCAGCTAGTGGCTCTTCATCCTGGACCAGCATCTGTGCAAACTGCAGGCCTTGTTCTGGGTTGATTCGCATCACATTCCTCAACAGAAAGATCCAGTCTGGAGTGTAGCCCACCTGGAAAAAACACAATGACACATCTACTTACTGCTAACTAAGTTTTAGGGCCATTGTTTAAATCCATTAATGTAACTGACAGGATCCAACAATCAGTGCTCTTATTCTCATTACATTTCATGGAGGCACACACACGCACGCACGCACGCACGCACGCACGCACGCACGCGGAAGTAGTTATGGTTTTCTGTTCTCAAATTCATTTTATTTCCTTTACGTGCAGTTTGTCTTTGGGAATGATCAAAACTAGGAGAGCTTAAATAGGTCAGCAGGACAGACATACCTTCTTGGCATACAGGACAATCTTGGGGAACTGACCAGTCTCTGCAAAGCACTGAATGACCTTGTTGGGGACGTTGGCCCTCAGGTAGACACTGAGAGCCAAGGTAGGATCCACTGCCTTCACCAGGTCACCAAGTTCCTCGGAACACTCCAACTGAAAAGTATGTCAAGTAACATCAGCATTGGAACCAATTCAGAACTATTTTAAAACACGTCCCTTTAATTTGTGGAAATTTTAGGCTGTTTATATATGACAAAATGAAAGATGAATACCAAATATCTCAAATGTATGTCTTAAAAAAAACATAATATAGTGGATATCATAATATACAAAAATAATGTTGAATAAAAAATGCCACAAATTAGAAGTGTGAACAAATCTACATGAAATCACAGCCCCAATCCACAATTTTCTTGCTGACCATTACGGACCAACCCAAATAAATGGTTTCTAAGGGAAACTTCATAAACTCCTTACATAACAATGGTCTCACATGACCCAAGATGATAGAAAAAGTTATGTAAACATACAGGCAGCTCAGGAGGAGCCTCTTCCTGTGAGTGGAGGCTGAGATGGAGATTAGCAATACCTTGTCTTCCTTCAGCCACTTCTCCAGAAGCTGCTTTCGTCCCTGCTGGAGGACGGGCCTGCAAAGCTCCAAGGACTCAAACTTGTTGAGCTGGCCCTGGTCCAACAGGATACCAAAGTACTGCAGTAAGGGGGAGGTCTGGCCTGGCTGAGTCGGAACGCTCTGGAAGCGACGGATGGTGTCTGGGGTACGTAGGATACCCTGAGAGGGGAAAGGTCAACTGAAGGTGAGAACTGATCAACATGACTGACCAAAGACAAAATAAGTCAGTAGAATATTATGTAATCCAATACAACAGTCCTAAAAGAAATACAACCATGTGGATATTACATTTGTATTCAGACTGTCTTGAGACGTGTTGATTAACTGCATTCTAACAGGATGAGTACCTTTGGTGCATTGGCAGCCACTTTGGCAGCCTCAGAGTAGTTGCCAGCAGCAAACAGGTTGTTGAACTTGCGTGCGAAGAGCTCTTCAGCGCCGGCGAGGTTGTTGCGGACAGCTAAGCGGAGAGCCAGATCTGGATTCTGCAGTACGTTGGTAATGTACGGGATGATGTTTTCCTCTTCCACACATACAGACAGCACCTGTATTACAGGGAAATACAGAGAATTATTCAGTACAGTACACTACAGACCAGATAAGGGTTACACTGCATAATCATGCTACTGATTTTATCCGCTTTTTTGCATAAATCTGATGGGGAAAAAACAAAACAAAAAAAAAAAAAACAAACAAACTTTACATATACTGTATGTGTGCTTGTAGTCAGTTCAGTATCATCTACTGTTGACTTCTGTTTTAAAGTCTGACAATTAGGTGGAGTTACAAAATCATATTGCTTCAAAGTCAATCTGTCAGACTCTATTAAGGCAAAGAGCGGCTCACTGTTATCACCATACCAGCCACATTATTTTGTAAACCTCTGCCTTCATGTGCTTCCATCATTTATGAAACATTAAGTCAGATTAAGTCAAATGTAATGCCCCTCTATCCCCTGCCCCACATTTAGCAAGGCTCTGAATCACTACTTTGAAAAATGTAGGAGGAGTTCTGCCAACCAGAGAATGCAATCTGTTTGGATGCAATGAATGATTTTTTTATTTGAACTCATCTTACATACTTCTAGAACACGCTGACATAAATCAACAAATTCCTCATTCACATCCTGTTCCAGAAATTAGTGGATTGAACAACCTCAGCTGAATTTAACTGTGGGCAATAGCATTAAACACCATTCAATTCTTTCTGGCCTTGGGTTGTGGCTGCTGAATGCAAATGTATTATTAGTGGGTCAGTGTAACGCATGGCTTTTGTGAGCGTTTGTCTGGCAACAGAGAGAGAGTCGAATGAAAGAGCAGGACGGAGGAAAGGGGAGGGGTTGAAGGAGAAAGACTGCCAGTGTCAGCCCCTCTACAAACAAGCCCAGCAGGTCAGTACCCCAGCTTTTAACACGGGTGAATAGACCTCATTCTTCCTGTGACTAAAGCAGGGTCACTTACTTTCTATAATGTGGGTGGACTAATTGGAGGTAGTTGGAATAAAAAATGGACAGAAAAGAAGGAGCAGAAATAGGTCCCTAAGTGGAGATTCTGAGTTTGACTCAGTATGTAGGTGTGTTGGATACAGGTAGGAGGATGCAGTGTCGGAATGAGATAAAAAGGCTAACATTAAATTCAGGGATGATTATAAACAGAAAAATGTGAATGAAGACAAGAAAGGAATGATTACTGAAACAAGCCTTGCCTTACATTTTCTGCCTAATTGCTGTTTAAAGAAATTCTCTGATCATTTGTGTCAACACTTGAGTGAAAAAATACAGAACTATAAACATATCTAGCAAAACCCTTCAGTTTCTTACACTGTTTAAAATGTATTATACTATTTAAATACAATGATCGGAGTTTGATGGAAAAAAAAGACAAACCTGCCAGCACAACTGGTCTTAACAAGAGAGCACAAAGCGTCAGATGACACACAAGCTGTGGTATCAAGTGATACACTAGACAAGACATAAACACTCACACAC
This sequence comes from Xiphias gladius, assembly GCF_016859285.1. Taxonomy (NCBI): domain Eukaryota; kingdom Metazoa; phylum Chordata; class Actinopteri; order Istiophoriformes; family Xiphiidae; genus Xiphias; species Xiphias gladius. The sequence continues at coordinate 22,653,652 of NC_053416.1, read as the reverse complement.
AGAACAGTAAAATTGCAGGGCAAACATCACAGGTCTCTGTCATGCTGATGACGTGGAAGATGCGGTTGAGATTTGATTGGATGAGAGGACAAGCACTAAGAGGATTGAGGGCACCAGACTGTGCCTCCAACTTTACATCATGTGATAGTAGGTGGTGGGCCCTTTTTTTCCCTTTCTTGCTCTTTCGCTTTCTCTCACTCCTTTCCCTCCTCTGTCCCTCTCTTGTTTGTGTGCAGCAGTTCATCTGCAGCTATCATTATATGTCAATGTGAGGCTAGGTCTAACACATACACACTGCCCAATCTGAGTCATGGTATCAGGGATCCTGATGCTCAGATTCGGAAGTCAATAGCTCCCAATAAAAAAAAAAAAATCTTTGTGAAAACTACAGGCATCAGTTTAGGTAGTGTGGAAGCAGTAACGCTGGAGATACAGACATGTACAATCAGATACCAGACACTAACATATCAGAAGAATTCTAATAGTATTTTTGCAGACGCCCAGGGGGCTTATTTTCATATTGGTACATCTTTTTTCATCTCAATCCATGACTTCAACATCTCAACACTTTAGCATAGAGTAAGATTGTGAGTGCACTGATTTTTTCCTCACTACAGTGTCAGGACAGCATGCCCCTGTGGTTAACCACCATTGATATCTGTAAAAAAAATCTCTAACCAACTCCACATACTTGGTGGTTATTGCAATTGAGTGATAGAGAATTATTTACTTTCAGAAGGTTCATCTTTAGATTGTATGCTTACCATTAACTTTGAGCCAAGTACTGTAATAACACAAATATTCAGCTACAATTTGATTAAAAGTTTAAACTACCATTGTAGTAATGTATTGTAGTTACCAACCCACTCAACTGGAGGCACTGAGAAGCCTAGGCAGTGGCCTATTATCTCAGATCACTGCCTATGTGTATATGTTTGTGTGCATGTGATGTGTGTACACACATACACATATGCATTTCACTGCCATGGCATTGAGCAGGATCCGTCACTGCTTCAGATCAGCTTTCCTCTCTTCACTCAATAATTCATTCGGTGTGTGGCCTGGCTGGAACATTATTCATCAGTTGGCTGGATCCAGTTATCCTCTCTGGTTCAGCTTTAGAAAAGCAATAAGACACAACCCTCTCCCCTCTCTCTGTGTGTAACACTACACTTTGGATTATTTATAATGCCTCCTGGCAAAGTCTGGGCTTGCCTGATGGTGACAGACAAACAAGGAGATGTTGTTATTACCCCATACAACTACTGATGTTTGATCTCGTGCTTGTCTACAGTCATTAACCTCTGTCAGATTTGCTGGACATGTGATCGCTGATAAGGGATATAGGGATATAGCATTTTTATTCATGGCTGCTTATCAACACTGATAAGCAGCCATGAAAAAATAATAAAGAAGTTCTGCTGTGGCTGTGTGAAGAATATTTGGTTTCATCGGAGTAGTAAGGTAACTCTGATATTGAGAAGACGGAGCACCCATGCTAAAGATGGTTGACATTTTTACCTGTCCCTTCCTGTTGACGCCAATGATGCCTGAGGTGGCCTCATGTGGAGCGGTAACAAAGATGGTCTCTCCGCTGATGCGGTTCATGTAGATGCAGGTGCCTGTCTCCAGGTCATACAAGTGGATGTAGCCATATTTGGTAATAAGGAAAACCACATCTTGCTTGGAGCTTATCTGTCAAGAAGGAAAAAATAACGTATTGTGCCTATTAATGTAATTATGGTTTTAAAAATTAATTAATTAATTAATTGATTAATTGGGGGGGACCTTGAAGCACCCTGAAGGGGTTCAAGCAGAAATTTATTGTGAAGGAACACACTTGCTTTCCCAAGTAAAGATGCTGTGCAGATGCCACACTGAATATATATAATTTACATGTTTTATGTGAATTTTATGAATGGCAGTTTATTATTTTGTGAAGATCTACTATGGCGATCTATTAGGCTACTGATTTTGCTTTGTCTGAGCCAGTTGTTTAATTACGGAAACATACCTGCATGGCCACAGGGAAGTCATTCTGGGCTTCTGGAGGGAAGAACACATCCACTGCTTTCTTTGGAAATGGCTGGTTGCCAGTTGGTGGCGTCCCCACTTCGATGATGTGCAACTGTGCCAAAGAGGGAAAACAAAAGTGAGAAAAGGTATTAATTTGGCAGCTATTTTTAAGATTTAGTCTCAGTCCTGAGATAAGAATCCATGTTCACTTCAGTCATTTAGTCATCGTCACCCTTTTTATTTTTAGTCTGCTAAAACAAAGAAAAACAAAGTTTAGTCTAGTTTTGGTTGACGCAAAAACACTTGGCATTTTAGTCTAGTTTTAATCAAGATCAAAGAGTGAGCATTTTAGTCACAGCTAAGCAAACTGTTTTAAAAAAGATTTCCTCCAACTCATTTTAACAATTAAGGATGGAAAGATACAACAACATTAGCAAATCCAATGCCACCTAACTCTTGCAATATCAGCCAATCAGAAAGTGAAGAGAAAAAAGAAAACCTTTCACAATCAAAAAGACTGTACGATAGCCCTGCAATAAATCCTATGCTTATAATGTTCAGTTTTGTCAGGACTGTGCCAGAAAAATGTTGACCTTATCTGTAATTTTGTAGGCCTTAGTCGTAGTGCTGTACTAGACTGTGTTATACAGTAAGTATTAATAATAGGTTACACTACCATTTAAATAAATTTGTAAATTTTAAATCCTCTTTGCACACAAAGCAAGCTGAGTACTAGACAGCTAACTACTGCCCAGCAGACTTTATTCAAGCCCAAAACTAAGCATACATTATATGCTGCATTCATTATATGCTGTGCATTTTAATAACCAGGAGAGGTCTCAGATAGACTACATTTAGCTATCACGGAACCATTCAAATTTGACAAGACCTGATTATCATATGCGTACGGCAATTAAGTTGTTTGTGCTTTAACTGGGATAGCATGTTCACTCCAAAATAAACAAGCTTGTTTTAAGCAAAAGGTTGGACAACGTTGCTGACTAGGCTGCTGATTTTAAGTGAGACTAAATCCCCATCTGCAAGCAATGTAGCAATGTCCCGTTGTTGTGAGATGCTAATAGATAATGTGACACCACTGCCTTTAGTAGTTGTTTTTAGAAGTAATGTAATGTTATTAACGTTAGGTCACCTTAGTCTCTGTGTGGTGCGCCTAGAGGTTTCTCTTATGGTTTGTGGTTTTTTCCCAGTGATTTTGGAGCCGCAGGCCTTCTCCTCTGACAATAAGTGACTACACACTCACTTTTTCTCTTGGCGGCATTATATTTGAAGTGGGTCAAATTGTCTTGTTCTTTTCCCCTCAATGTACGTTATCCGATCTCCTACAGCCATAGCGTTTAAGTGTGTAGCTAGGTCCAGTCTAGTACTGTTGGCAGTGCGTTCATGGGTGACTGGTGCGCTTCTTTGTATGCAGAATCACCAGAGAGATTATTCTAGCGTACAGGAAGAGAAATATGCAGTGCAGCCATTCAAAGAAGGACATTTAGATTATATTATTGTTGGAAAATATGCTCTATGTAATTTTGTCTCCTCGTCAATGAAAATATAGAGAGAGTTTGATAAAGTTTTTATTTCTTTAAACTACATTTTAGTCTTGTCTTTTTTCATAAACGATATTGCATGTTGATATAGTCACAGTTAGTGTTTAATGACATCAGTGCCTTCTCATTATCCCCTTGTCTTAGTCATGGACAAAAGGGTTGCTGACAAACATATTTAGTCATAGTTTTGGTTAACCAAATTAACACTAGTGAGAAACAGACTCAGGGAGGTTTTCCTAGGATTTTGCCAATGACACCTGTTTCCCTTATTATTTTGTTAACATCAGTTACCTTTCCTCCAGCTTGGCCTCTGACAGCGAAGCAGAACAAAGTCGACTCCTCTGTATTTCCCTCCATCTTGAACTGGGCAAAGCTGGCAGCATGGCCTTCGATGGGCTGAGAAACTTTTCTGTCAACAGAGTAGAGCTGCATGGCCCCCACCACCCTATTTTGCTGAAAAAGGCAAAGCAGTACACATAAATATGTAAGAAACAAAATGGTTAACCAATGCTAAAGGTACAGCTACTTTGTGTCTGTGGTGACCTATGAATGCAAACAGGTTACCTACTGTGTATGCTGATGAAGACATGTTTCGGACTTAATAATTCTGAACCACTGAACTCAATATGTTTGGTATAAAACCAGAAGGCATGAGCAGCAATTTACCTGGGCTGAGATACCGATGAGCAGGAGCCATTTCTGCTTGGCGTCAGTGCGGTAGTTGATGATCTGGCAGCCTGCCAGGCTGGAGTGGCGGTCAAAGACTTTCACAGGCTGTGAGTCACCCTCCATGCTCCAGTGGTAGACGGCATTGTCAGTCACAAGTGCAACTGTGTTAAGGGAGATCCACTTCCAGAAGGTAACATCGTCCGTCATGGTGTGTGCCTTCATCTTGCTCTTCATCTCAATGTTGAAGATCTGAAGGGTTTTGGCGGCTGTAGAGAGGGGGGGAAATGGGGCAGGAGCCAAGCCCCAGAAGAATGTTACAGTTTCTGACAGGATGTCTACAAACACACACGCACACGTTCATAGGAAAAGAGTACATACCAAATTTTAATAGAAAGGGGAGATTCAAATTTAGAATATTGGTAGTCATGGCACAGAGGTCATCAGGCAACGGCGCCATGACTGATAGAAAGGGGATGCCATACATGCTGTAGTCGGAAATTATGTCATATGAAGTGTAGTGAGACAGGCACAGAAAAAATACATGTGAATTAAATTTTGACCTCTTGAGAGGCTACACAATGTGTTACTTTCAGCTGTGTGTACTTCAAGCAAGTCAGTTTTTTTATTCTAAATGCTATTGGTAGATTACGAATTGAAAGGCCAATGCTGTAGAATGACCTAATGCCAGATGCATGTTGAATTAAAAGTAAAAAAAATAAGCCAGAAAGTTATTATCAATGTGTATTAACTTAATGAACAATCCAGTGAGCAAAACAAAGACACAAAGACGCTTACAGGTGCTCCTTGTGTTCTGTGAGAGTGAGAATGACTGAAAACATGCATGCCTCTTATCATAAGCACTTGTAAATTAAAAATTTAAGAATATAGAGTAATAAACAAGATTTAACTAAACTGACCAACTCTCTTGAAAGATTTTTAATAAATGTACTCAGTATGTGTCATGTATTGCCATATCCGACTACGTGGCCCACCCCATCAAATGACCAGCCTTCATAGAGATAAACAAAGCAGACAAAGGGTAGAAGCAAGGAACAAACAACTCACAAAAAAGGCCAACACATCTGCATCTGAGCCAAATAGTCAAACAGTGGAAAACGACAGTTAAACAACCACATAGAGCCACAATTAAGGGGGAGGGGTACTTTTAGACAAGAGTCACAAAAGGTTTCCAATAATGATTATGGTTCATTATCTACAATTGAAGGTAAATATGTTTTGTGAAGTCTGGATTAAAAAAAAAAAACCAGACACTAAATGTTTAAGAAAGGTTTACTCACCTGCATTTTGTGTGTTATTAGTTAGGGTTAATTTAGTGAGCTAAAGCTTAATTATGAAGCAGTGTGACTTCCTTGTTTGTTCATTATTCAATACTCATCAACAAAGTGAAAAAAAGCAAAGACCAATGCGTTAGCACAACCGTCAAGATCATTTTGCCATCACTAAGCCATTGAATCAGAGAACATAAGCGGTGTGGCGAATGGACCACTTGCAGCAGCAGCCAGATTTTAAAGAGCAAGCAAAGGGATTTTTAATAGAATAATGATCAGTTGTTTGAGGTTTGTGTGTGCACATTTTGTCCATCCTTCAAATGTGGTTACATGAAAAGGTCAAGGTTTAATACTGTGTCACATGACAAGGTCGGCTGAGAAGCATCATTATGGTAGACTGAGCAGGGAAGACAGTCGGGGTGGAAAAAGGGAGGAAGGGTCTAAGCTGACTCTATACTGTATAATTAGTGAGGAATAGAAAGGTACTACAACTTGAGCCAGTATGAGTATGAAGCTCTCCACAGCTATTTGTTCCTTTTCACATAGTTGTATTCACCATAATCACACAGTTCACATTTGCTGCGAGTGACAGGGAATGTGCAGTGTTGAAGTCCTACTGTTTTAATTTGGGAAGCATTTTCTGAGCTCTCCTAATCAGAAGAGGACCCCATTAACTATAAACTGTGGTGATCAATTTTTTTTTTGCAGTCTGAAGACAATAACCTCTGGTAAAAAAAAAATATTTTTAATTATTAACCACAACAAACCGAAAGCAAAAGATCTTACGTGTTTGCTGTGTAACAATTAAACTGGCAGCGTAGTGTGCAGTAATGTAACTATTGTAATGCTCACTCCTGCTTATGTCTGTATGTCACATTTGTCAGCAATGAGCTAGAACTCTATAAAAGTTCAGCACACAATTTATAACTGTACATTATAACACTAATTTTAATTCTAAAGTCAACAGGATGAGAACCAGTTTCACACAAACACACACTGTCACAATTTCTTTTACCATTAAGACCCCAGCAAATACCAACAAAAATTACATTCTACCAGTTATTACCTCCTTATTCCCCATTGCAAAATATTAAAATTAACCAATGTTCACTAGGTATATTTAAATGAAATCAACATATTCAAGCCCTTTTAGTAGTTTACACAGTCATCCAAGCAAAATTAACTGGGATAAACTATGTGGTCATATCAATGCCCTAAGGATCATTTTAGGCGATCAAAATATTATAGTCATTTTAAAAAGGAAACCTGAAGGACTAGGAGGACTTAGACATCCATTCATTTCATAACATACAAACTGTGACCATAGGGAGATAGATTAGCCAAAAATCCTAATATACAAGCTGTTTGGCTCATAAAATTTTATTTTAATAGGGGCAAGGCTCTTAGATCTTCTGAAAAGCAAGTGCTCCTTAACTATCATTGGCAATCAAATCTAAACCTGCTTTTCTAACTTTTGCACCCTAACAAGCAAGCCTTGCAGGTTATTCAAAGTCTCTTCTTGACCCCGTTCACTCCTTATCTGGGATTATTTGTGATTGAAGGACATAACATCAGGAACATGTGAAATCAAATCAATGTTGCTATCAGATGCCATCAGACTTCCCAACCAGGTTACAAGTCAGTGCATTAAGTCTCTCGTAGTTGGAGCAAAAACTAATCTTCAGTCCTTAGTACAGAGAACTGTTTGTAAGAAATTACTAAATTAATTAATAAACCTGAAACACAGCTGGGAGACAAGTGTAACAACAGGTTTGGGTAATTACATCTTCAAACAGAGAGAAGAAGACATGGATTTCAAAATGGAAATTGAGAAGTGTGAATTAAAATGTAATCATTTTTACCCATAATATTACAACATGGAAAATGGGTTCTAAATCACTTGTACATTTAATAAAAATGATGGAATGCCAGCAAGCTGTAAGGCTGTGAAAGCTAAATCCTGTTTACGAAGAAATATTTTCAATGGCCTAGATGTGGAAAAAGTTTAAAAGAATTATCCAGACATTGGTTAAAAAATATGGAAAATATTAAAAGCTAGGCCATTAACTTACAGGCTTTAAGAGTATGGCACCAAACCCTGAGTTTAAAGTGTTCAGTAGCACACACTGGTAGATGAGGTCATGTCAACTTTAATCAGTGTAGTCTGTATGCTTCATTTGTTTACTGCAGAGGGCAATACTGAATAGGATAATTTCGGAGCTGTGCCATTTGTCCATAAGTACTGTCTTGGAAACAGGATTTTACTTCCACAGTGAAGTAGTTAAATTTCAACTCACCGTCTGCAAACACATAAGAAAGCAGTAAAGTAAAAGAAATAAAATAAAATAAAGAACATAGAAAAGACAAAAACAAAAAACAACAAAAAAGTCAAAGCAATCATGGATGCTGAACAAAAAGAATAAAAATCTGGTATTTTGAATATTTATAGGACAAATGTTCTGAAAAAACATACATGTGGCCAGTAAAACTACTTCATAGTGGAAACTAAAATAGCTGGATGTATATGGACATAAATAAATGAAAATAATTTTGTAATACTCTGAATTATTATAATAGTTAATGTTGTTATATTGAACAAGCATGTCAGAACTGAATTATGCAGACCCCTTACATGGGGTTAGTTAAAATATAACACTGAACAAATATAATGTAGTTCTCTCTCTCTCTCTCTATTTCTCTGGTAATACCTACACTTATTTAGAGAAATGTGGCTTATGTAATGCTGACATACTGCCATACCTTTGAGTGCAATGACCTTGCTGGCTGGATTCATTATGGCGCTGTCGGCTGAGATTGGCCTGCGGATAGGCGTATTGGGGTCGGCCATGTCAATGATCACCACCTGAGTCTGCTCGCCCACCTTCTCCCGGACACAGATGAACTTGTCTGACTCCATGGTGAGGGTGCTGAAGCCTATGTTGGCTGGATTGATCCCTAAGTTTTGGAGCTGTGAAAAAAATGAAAAAAAGACGAGTTAAGTTGAGCAGAAATGGCCTTCAAAAAGTTACAGTTAAATATGACATCAATTGCAAAGATAAAGAAGACTTCAAACTAGTGCAGTATTTCCCAAGAGGAGTTAGGACAACTATAAAAATATATATTTAAAAAAATAATAAAGGGGGGAGAAATAAACTTAGTTTTGAGACAACAGGAAGTGGCTTTCAAATGTTGCAATGAGTGTCAGGAGGCTGGAGAGCTCCAGTTATTTAATTAATTAACATTGTGCATAGCAATGATGATTTTGAACAGTCAAATTAATTATAGTGCCTGGTGCCGACCAAACAACAACAGTGTCCAATAAGACAGTTTTGACTCTCTGCTCAGCTGCTTTGCACTACCACAGACAGCCAATGAGGTCACCACTCCTGACACCGAGCAGCTCTTTGGACACATGGAGCTCATCACAACAGTTAGAGAAATGGGCTGGGTGGAGAGCTCATCCAAAGCCAAGTTCTCAAAGCATGGGCCAAAGAGGAAACTACAACCACATTGCACAACACTACAGTCACACTACTTTCTGACTACCAGCAAATTATCTGGTCTGACTTCTTGCAACTTATTGCATTTGGTTCAGGTGCAATTTGTCAAGACTATGTGTAGCACTATCACTGCATGAGGATAATCTGCCTGTCATCTGTCCTGACAATCTCTTGTGCTTTATGTTGTGTGCTGTTCAATCAACCAAAGAAAGTATACCAGAGTTCAGCAGAATTGTCCTAGTTTCTCTGACTTGCTGGTGTGGCAGCACAACAAACAATGTTATACTGGAGATAAAGAGGTTTAACCTGGGTGAAAAGCCTTAGACTATAGCTGAGTTACTTTGTAGTACATAACAGCAAGCTCTGCAGTCCAGCTTACTGCCAAGGCTGGAAACAGGGCATCCTGCCTGCCTTACACAAACTCTGACAAAACACTACCTACTGAGGGCAGGAGTGTCAAGACTCTGGTAAAAGAACAACCTTGTTTGACAATTCTAATATCAAATTATCACAAATCAAAATTTTTTAAAACAACAACACTGGACATGGCACATGACAAAATACAATCAGTACACAAACTACTCCAGTGTCTTCCTGCTAACCAACTGCAAACGGCAACACTTGTGAAGTAAGCCTGAAGGAAATGAAACTACCAGAAACATTTCCCATTGGTCACGTATTGCTGTTGCAACTTCCTCTACTTTCGCAACCTATTGGTAATACACCGCAGTTGTTTAAATGTCGTATCATTTCTTACAGATATTTGGAGCATGATTTCTGGATCAAACTTGACACAATGGCTGTGCAGATACATCTTTTGTGGTCAATTAGTTTTATCTTTGTTTTGACATAATTTCCATATGCCACATACCTGAAGCAGGTAACTGAGTTCAAAAAAATATTTAAAAAGTTATTCCTACACAGTGACGCATCATCAAATGTTGAATTATTTAATAAAATCATTTACAAACAAAAAAAATTGTCTATGCACATATGCAAATACAATTCATTGGGCTTTGCTATCAGTAAAAACGCCTGATTGTTTTTCCCCCAAGACTGCAAAAAATCTTTAGTTTTTTTGTTCTTACCTCTGTTAAAACATTACTACAGCAAAGCAGTAGCACTAAACTTCATGCACATCTGCAGAGGCACAGATCTGACAAAATTTCCCTTTAATAGGCAACCGTACTTGAGATTTTTACTCATGCTTATCAATAACTGATCATGATAAAATTATATAACTAAAAGAATTAAAGACCATTTAGCTAATACCATTAGCTCAATAAGGAAACATTCAACTTAAGTTCTAATGATCTGTGGTCTTATGTCAAGTATTAATGACAGCCTACTTAAGCAGCCATAAAGGTTAGGAGATCCTTTATGTCTGGCGCCCCGATTTGAATTTTTAAATGTCAAGAGTAGCTTTATGAACACAAATTACATCTCTGCCAGAGAGACTATTAGGCTTGCGAGCCAAAACCACAACTGACCCATGTTTGGTGGCGAGTGTTCATTTCATGGCTTGCTAATGATAAAAGGTTGCTCCACTGTCCACAATTTGCTACAGTTAAGTCCTAATCAGCAAAAAACAAGCCACAGTTCCAGGAATTGCTCAACGAAATGGAAACACCTTTTATCAATGACAGGACACACCCTCCCCATAGCGCTGTCCCACCCACATTCTTTAACTAGCGAGTAACCTGGTTCCCTCTCAATGACATTGTGATAAATAACCATACAGAACAAGTGTTAGTACCAGCTATGAGGAAAGAACTCAAGGCTGATCTGAAGCAAGCTTTCACCACAGTGACATTTTTTATTGCTACAAAGGGTGACATCATACAGTAACATCGGTGCAGCTTCCATGCCTTTTATTGTTGCCATTGTCCAGGACGGAAAACCTTGTTTACTAAACCAACATTCATTCAAACAGGAGAAAAAGGGAAAAGGACAGTAGAAAGAATGAACTTTAGACCCTGAATACATCTGATTTCAGTAACAACTAGCAACAGTTTGCGTTAATCAGAGCACTAGAAAAGCTATCATCTTTCATTATTTGGACATACTGAAAATGGATTCAAACCAAGAGCACTCTGCTTTTGTAACAATATCAGAAGACCCAATGCAGTGGTTCTGAGACCTAAGACTGTGAATTAACTGTTTGACTTTCTTTAAATCAACTCTCTAATCTCTCAAAACCAGACTAAGGCATGTCTACACATTGAGCAGGCAAGGAGGGTTATCCCTCCGTTATTACACAATAGCTTTCTTGACAGATTTACGTGTCTAGAAAACTCTCTACCATCTGTCATCTATTCTGGGATCAGCAGGAAGTCCTTTCATTCAAAATGAAAAGCATTCGTAAAACAGGAAAGAGCAGCACGGCCTAATCACAATGAATATGTTACCCTCTGTCCCTTGAAATAAAGTACAACAAATACAGACAGATGTTGCACTGCTGGAAGACGGACCACAACACAGTCTGGTCTGTCAGTCTGGTTTTCTTCGGAAACCTTGTAGTAAAACACTGCTGTGGGCTAATGCTGCTGTGACATCAATGAGCAAGAATTTTGGTGAAAACAGGTCAAACCAGTGGAGTTACAAGCAATGTGGAAAAACATTCAGTCTTTTAGTCTGGCTGCCGTGTTTAGACTGGTAGTTAGCACAAGCTTTGATGGGCATATGCTAGCCCAAAATGTTTCAATTCATCAACAGCTAATTAACAACAGGGTCGATAGGGGAGAGCACAAGAGAGACTTAACATATCTGAAGGAAGAGTGAGAGCATTGCGTATAACCTGGGACAATCAACAAATTAATATAGCCAGTGTGTTCGGTCATTTATAAAGGCACTGCTATTTAAAATATGAGAAGAAAAATCATCTAATACTTGTAAAGGATAAAGAAAGCATGTGGTTATTGATTGAAAGAAAAAAAGCACAGACAAGAGAAGGAACAGAATCAATTAACAGGAGTATCTGAAGGCTAATGTTTCCAACACCGAGCTAGCCAGTGCAATGGCAACAATAAATTTCCAGAAAGAGACATAGTGACTTATGGTTACACTATGCATTACCATCATTAGTCGCTTGACAAATCATTAACTCCAACTCTCTGCCTCACTTCATTCTAATCTCTTTCAGAACTGCGTTTTCAATGACATTACATTATAGAGGGCATGTCCCAAATTAGTGTCTCTGCAAGGCAGTATTTTTGCACCAGAGACAGTGAGCAAAACTGTCATGCTATGTTAGCCTCAATGAAACCTCCTAGGTTAATGTCAATCAATAAAGAAGAAAGCTTGCTTGGTGCCCTGGAATTTTATCAAGACAGCGTCAGAAAATGAGTGCCATGTATTGCTATCTCACTGGATGTTTACTGCAGTTATACCAATCGGTCAAGTTAACATGATGATCTACTATCAATCGCAAGAATGAGATGACATGTACCACAACTTCTGATAGATAATGTCTTGGCTGACACTTTTGTACATGTTATTAAATTCCATTTCAAGAAATACAAAGAATCCATTTAGTAACACAGTACAACTGGGGAATATGGCAGTAGAAACAATACACATTACATTCTTCTTTGCCACCAGAAAAAGTATGGTGGCAAAGTATGAAAACACTCACAACCCCACACTATGTCATAGATGGGCTAAGAGAAATAAACCTTCACTCTTGTGCAATATATCAGGCAACAATCCGATATGGGTCCCAAAATCCATAACGTTATTTTTATGCAACTCTTCCTCAATACAAACAACTGATACATCACGTAGCCCTAGTGAGGATGTTTTCATGCTCATATGGGCTGATCCATAGACAGTCATCCAGCTCAGAAAATATTGTGCTCTCTAATAAGGAAACTGTCAAACTAAGTTGATTTCTATTTAAAAGCCATAAATTTGAGCCAATGGTTGCTACTGAATCTTACAGAGGTATGGAATCAGCCAGCAGATTTGAACTACTCCTAATGACCCACAGGGATTCCCATCTGTTGATTTAACCTGTATGATCTTCCTTAAAAGGAAAGCAGCATCTTGCTCAGCAAAAAAAGGCCACGTGTGTCCTGCACATGTAAAGTTCAAGGCAGGGCAGGGAAGGATGTGCTATGTAATGTGCTGAGGCTTGCAGCACTTCATTGCAGTGCTCCACAACAGGAAACCAGGGACCCATTGTCTATTAGGACTGAAACAACAGGCTTGCCCATTGCTGCCTCCTCCACTACCATGTGACACTGGCAGGTGACATGTGACCAGCCCAGGAGTGAGGAGCAAGAGGGCTGCCTTTACTGATAAAGTGACGGGGGAAAAGACGGAAGGATTGCATGGGTTTCTGAAGCCAATCCATCTCCACTCCAGGCCAGTTCTGCTGAGGTGGTTTTTGGGCTGCAGTTTCCTTTTTATCCCAAATGCACCCTTTATCTTACATTCAGGCAGTGCTGCAGAATGTCAAGTGTTCAGCAGATCTGTATCCTCACCAGTCTGTCACGAGATCTCGGCTAGTCAATTACTAGCACAGTTCAAAGTCCCATTTTTTAAGTGTATTCAAGGACTTGATCCTTTCTAAGTCCACAAACATAATTTAAAGCAACTAGCAACATTTATTTGAATGAACATGACAACCAATAACACATTTTTTCTTACCCTATATCTGCATTCTGGGAAAATTTGTACAGTTTGTGACACATTTGGAGACTCTTGCCTTCAAAATGTAAATTACATATTAGACACTTAACAAAAAGAGTCTTGGTGGGTGTTTTGTAATTGCTTTAGCCAGGAGATTAAACTGATGACATATTTTGTAAACAGAGCAGATTACTATGTAGACTCAGAAAACATGCACAGAAAGTAAATTAACCGTGTTTCAACATGTAATTATGGAATCATATGTGAAATACTGTGAATTAACACACCATTTGATAAGCTATTGATTTTGGTTTTCCCTCCATAAATCATCAACGGTGCCTATTTGGCACTGGAAGGGAAACCTGGCTTGTCAAACCCTCTTACCAAGTACTATGTGCAAGGGAAGCATTTGTCAAGAATGGGCACTATGTGGTTATTATATCAACAGAATCAATTTTTAAAGATTACAGACAGTCAGTACCTGGGTAGGGATGGGTATTGAGGACCAGTGTTAAATTGATACCGGTTCCTGATTGGTCAGAACCATAACACCAATAAACTCCTGGGCAGTAGGTGCTATTGATAGTATTTGAAAGTCATTCATTCATTTATTGATTTAATAGACAGATTCAGATATTTTCAGATTGCCTGCTGTTAAACTGTTTCTGTTTAAACTGTTCTATGTATACAGCTGTCCCGAAATAGATACCAAAAAAAAAAAAAAAAATTGATAAAATCCGCATGATACCCAATCCTACCCCCAGGATAAGTATACAAAGTGGAGTGCATAACAAACTGAGTGCATATACTATGTTGTGTGAAAAAACTTGTGAGGTGCTAAAATACATGCATTTTACTTGACACAATTAAACTTCCTTAACTGCAGTTACATTACACTATATAAATGGATGATATATAAAAATGCAAGCGAGGCAAGTTGACCGGATAAGAGTTGACACAAATGCAGAACTTGAGGGAAAGGGAGAGAGAAAGAGAGAGAGAGAGAGAGAAGGAGAAAGAGAAAGAGAGAAGACCAAGGTAAATGCTTCTTTTTATGCTGGCTCTCTACACTAGGTCAAAAAAAAAAAAAAAAAACAATCCTGCACAAAATGTCAATGTGATAATCACCTGGATTTTCTTTTACACTGTTTAACATGAACTTTTCAAGACATCTACATAAACTAGCATCTTAAACGACATATAAATATGAGTTCTTTGAGTTGATTTATGAGACTGAGGGCAAATGAGAGACTGACTAGAAACCAGTCACACAAAAATATTGTCACGTTATCGCCCCAAAATAATACTGAAGCCTAAAAATTGTTAAATGACAAAGCCATTCAGTCTATTACAATAAAGTTTTAGGAATTTCAAAGTAAAGTTTTTTGTTGAAACACAAGTTCAAAAATATAGTTAGGAGAATGAACTGATGGCATGGTGAAAAATTTGCTGATTATAGAAAAAAAAAAAAACATTGTATATGAACCTGCTTTGCTGAGCCTGCATACTGTTAGAAGTGTGTGAGAAATCATGACAGCACCACAATAGAAACCATGAGCTCATGTCAGTTTGATCACTCCAGGATCATGTGACTCTATTGTACCAATAAGCTAACTTCCTTCCTGCTCCCTGGGTGCTCTTGTGAGGAGCCATACCAGCATCTTATAGTACATAAAAAACTGACAGCAAACAAGATTAATGAACAGAATCTTCAGGACAAACCAATCAGAAATAAGACACCACAAAAAGGAAATACATTTGGCATTATTGAGGTAAATGTGGCAATTCATCCAGATGTATATTTTAGGTCATATCATCCATCTCCAATATTATGCATGATTTGCTCAAGTGATGTATGCTTTGAAACATGCATGAAACATGCATCTAGGTCATGCATTAGTGATAGTTGCTGCAGATCCCTTGGGAGTTGATTAAATTACATAAAATGACCTTGTGATGTGCCAATGACACAAATCTGGGAAAGCACACTTCAGTCACAGCTTGGCAGTTCATATCACTGTGAACTACAGTGCAATACAGCAAGTAAGTTGAATAAAATGCAACAAGTTATTGAATTATTATGGAAATATGTACATAAAAGTAAAAGATATCAACAACTATGAATGACAAGAAACTACTTGAAGTTCCATGGGAAATATTCTCGTTCTTTGAATAGAATCTTAGTTAAATTCGAAATCTACCAGTATAATTTTGCTGCAAAAACGTTGTGTCAGGGCATGATTTTACAGACCTTTCCCAACGCTGAAGATAAAATATTAGTTCAAGTGTAATGCACAGGTCACAGTTTAATTCTCCACTTCTGTATGGCTCTCTTTTCACACCCACTCCTGAAAGCAAGATGACTTAACAAAGAACTCAAAAATTCTTCAATAATAATTTCATTGTAACTGTATGCACAAAAGACCTTTGCATAGCTTTGTGAAGTTCAGCCCCCATACAATCCCTTGTGATAGGCCTACATATTAACTAATCAACTTCATTTACATAAACTAAGATGGCAATACAGTGTTGAGCTGCACTGTGATTTAGGTGACTTTTTGAGGAATTGTGAGACTTTTGTTTTCAAAATGAACAGCAAAAAAAGTCTTACAAAATCAATGGACAGCATCCAGCTGATTTAAACAAAAACAGCACCATACTGCACCTATCTGTAAAGAGAGTGATAGTTTCTGTAGGACCAGGAGAGCAAGATTCAAACTTCCACCCTAATGAGCTTTCGCTGAGCAAGATATGGAATATCGTAGTCAAGTCCAATGGTATTGACCTTGACCTCTGACCTCTCTTCAGGGTTTGTGTCTAAACACTGTTACTATTACTAAGTGCTCAGAAGGCACAGGGCCTCTTAGAATTTAAGGAAAACTAGAGAAACAAAAAGAACAACTCAGATCACAAGTAATTTTAGGCCCTAAGATATCTGTCTCATTAGGCTGCAAGGCACAAAGCTGTTTGTGTTTAGGTCAGCCTAGAAAATAAATACAAAGACTGAATAAACACATTTTTGTCTTCAAGCTTGGAGGTAAGCAGATCACATTTCTAGTTTGAAGCTTGACTGAAACACTGAAAAGAACTACGATTTATTCATTACATCTTGAAAGTCAGCACTCCAGACTGAATCCATAAGCATGTTCTACCTCCTAAATCTGACAAACCTGCAGTTTTATTGGGGTTATAGTAAAGGTGTGGCCATTTAAACGAAGAAGCAAGCACAATCCAGATAGTGCTTAGGGCTGCACAATCACGGAAAACACTTGTTTGCCTGCTAGTACAAAAATATGTGACACCACCTTCATTACTGCCGTATCAAGGGAAGAGTTTGCCTCTCAGACAACAGAAGCAGAATTAAACAGAAACAGAAGTCATTCAAAGTGAATGTTTGAGCCTCGGCCAACTTTGGCTAAGTCATTCAACAAGGGTAGCGGGATAGCTATCTGACAAACCAACACACCACATGACCATTTCTACAACCTACCAACGTGACAGCTTCCTGAGGTTGAACTGTCACTTTCAAAGTAATGGGACGATGCATATTTTAATGCATGTAACCGTCATACAAATAACTTAAAAGGGGAAAGTTAAAATATTTTCAGTTTTTATTTAGCTTTCGTGTTACTGTTTGAAGGCAAGTGGTGTACAGTATTAGATTTAATAATGTCAGTTCAGGTTATATGATAATGATTAAGTATCAACTTTATAGTTGTTCTACCAATCAGCTTCATCACAGCACTGACAGTTACCATTTGTACTATAGCAGTATGTACCTCCGAGAAAACGAATACTTCACTCACATACATTTCATGGTCGATATACCTTATAAGAATCAGTTAACACGGCCTTTCTGATAACAACTTGATAGTAATATATATATACCCTCTGGTTTTGTATTGCAGACTTTCGTCATTTAAATCACGAACAAGGGTGGCTAGTCAAAGTGTTAGCAAGAAGGCTAGATGCTAACTAAGATAAACGTCATCCACCCTGCCAAGCTAGTTAGCATAGCTTCGCGAAAGCTAACTTAGCTTGTTAAGACTTTGAAAAGTCTCTGGACCAGTAGGATTCTCGTATTAATTGCGACTGAAAGACAAACTTTACCTAACAATTTAACCATTCATTCATCCACATACCTGCAGGTGCTCCTGAAAGCGAATAGGCAGGATCTGAGCCATGGCGGTTCCTCTCTCACTCTCCTCCGGTTTCTTCTAATGCTAACAAACTACGGCTTCTTCTCTCAGATCCTAGCCGGACAGCCAGGGAGCCTCTATTCTAGAGTCCAAATGAATTAATAATAAGCCTTAATTAAAAATCGCTGTCGGCGTGATGGTACTTTTTTATTTGTCCCTTAACTGTTTACTTGCGGGCTTCCCCTAGCTAACGACTGACTGCCACTACACCGACTCCCTGGACCTGCAATGGCGGTGGAGGTTGGTCAGCAGAGAAAACATCCCGGAAATGGAAGTGCACTCAATAAGGCGGATGGATACGGAGTCACTTTTTTAAAAGTACATTTTGCCGTGTATAAATACTATTTGTGTGGCATATTTACAATGTTTAATATTCTCTTTGAAATACCAAGACACGACACCAGAGTTAGACATAAAATTATATAAGACCAAATGTAAAAGTGGAACTACTTTCTATTCACCCTTTGATTTTTGCCACATCATTCGTATTTGTAAATTAACGTCATTCCTACGCGTGGTACACTTGTTCCTCTAAGCCAATCAGGTCGCTCCAAATAAAAAGCAAAAATGCAACTTTTCCTTGAATTCAACAAGCATCTATTCAACATTTATTGTATTTACATTAGGTTTATATGCTCACCGTAGCTTTTTTTTTTCTTGTCATATGATCATATATCTCCTTGATTTATTTGCCTTGGATCACAAATTGCTATGTATTCAGCACTTTAAATGGATGAAATTTCACTTGGGCTGATGATCTGGGCACACACTGTTTTCAAAATGTCAGTGACAGAAGATCAACGTGTGAATGCAGCACGTGTGTGTATGTGTTAGTTTTCTGTTACATATACTGTAGCATTTATTGTTTCTCGTGACACAAGTAGATGAGTACAGTTTCTTCATACTGACATGGTTGTCCTGCACCAACCATTACAGCATTCAAAGCTTGCATGTAAAGCCAATTATAATGATGCAAGTATTTTCTGAGAGCTAAATTATCTATCTTATACTGTGTTTTTATCCAAATGCAAAAATGAGCACCTGCTCAGGTAATGGTCTCAAGACAATCTCCGAAGTAAGATAATGACATCTTCATCAAAGTCTGTATGCTAGATTTGTGTGTTTTGGTCAGCATCATGCAATATCTGTTGGGTGGAGTGTGCACCCCACTGATCATTTCCTTTTTTTACATCCACAATTTTCTGTTGGCAGAGGATGTAAAGTTATTGCTCAATGTAAAACTGAATGCTGGGAAAGCCATCTCTCAAATAAGCTGACCTTTTAGCAGAGATCTCATTCTGTCGAGCCAGCAATTATGGCCTCTGAAGAAAAGTGTGTTCACAGGAAAATGAGTACATGGTATATGTCGATTACACATCATTACGCCTGAGGAATGCAGTGAAACTTCTCCCTGTAAGGACGCCATAATATAGAACTACTGTGGAAAATAGATCCCTATTTAATAAAGGTTGTGTCTCTATAAAAGGTAGGGAGATATGGGAATATAAGAGATTGCATACTGCAAAAGAGAATACTATTTGATTATACAAATTTTCACTGTGGTATTATCTACTGAATAATAACAGTAAAATTAAGTTCATAATTCTTTAAAAAAAAAATCAAAACACTTGTACGCTCTGCCAGCTAGATTATTGGAAAATGGGATAGAAATGGTGATGAAATTCCCTGTGAAGTTGTTGTTGTTACTTTTATTATTTTCTGTGGTGTCATAACAATGCATTGCCACAAGAGCATCAGTCCAAGAACATCAGAGCCTGGTACAATCCGGATTCTGGATCGTGATCCATCTAGAACAATCCCTTGGCTGAAGCTGCTCAAAACAAAACAAAACAAAACCAAACAAAAGAAAGAAAGAGAGAGAGAAAGAAAGACAGACTGAAACATTTCTCGATCAGATGTTAAGGGGAAGTGTTGGGTTTAGGGTATATGATTTACATAACGGTCAAAAAAGAATTTCTGCTTCATAATCATGCATTAACCAAGTTTTGATAATGTTAAATAATTCTTGAATATTAAAAAAAAATTATTTGAAACTCACCACCAATGTTTTTACTTTATCTGTTAAATCTTAAGGACTATGATTAAACACCCCATTAAAAATACTATATATTGATTTCTGAACAGAAATGGCAACCAATCATGAATGCATAACCAAATCACTGGCTTTGCACTCCAGAGCATAAATGAATGAATTTCTGCTTGAGATTACAGAAGATAGCATAGAGCATAAACAGCAGTATCCTTCTATTTTTTAGGTTTTATTTCCCATCTGGGACAGCTTAATAAAATAACATAGCTACTTGTAAGGTGGACATAAACCTGGACCAAACCAACTATGCAATTTTTTTACTGGTCTATATTTTCAGGGCCAGAGGGTGTAGTGGTCCTGAATGGACCATTCACGCTGCTGTTGCCATGGATTCACAGACCGAGGAAAGACAAGACACAGACACACACAGAGAAGCCATGTGTGTCGTGATAAAGAGTGGCCTTCGGACTCTCTGCAAGGATGCCACACAGCCCTGCTGAGGTTGAAATTAGCCACATGCTCCATGCAAAACGAAGGGCAGCGCTGGTAGTTCTGCAGCCTTTGCACTTATCTTTTTCTTATAGACTCTCCAACATGACGTCCCTATCTCTCTTTACTGTGGGTCATACCCTGAAGCTCAGCGAGGAGTGTAGTGAGGTCCACAGAGCAGCAGCCATGCCTGGACTTGAGATACAGAATGTGTAGCAAATGGGATGAAGCTTACAAAAAGGTAACTGTGTACTTTACAGATTATTGACCGTTAGTACACTCCAGTGCTTTGGCAAGGACTTAGTCACAGATGGGAGCTCTGTGTCTTCCTGAGGCTGGGAGGATTCCATCAGGGATGACTGAGAGGGGCTGACACTCAGATCCGGAACCAGGATTGAAAAGTCCCATAGAGGCCCTATTGCCTCTTCTGCTCTCTCCCTCTCCTCTTTCTCCCTCTATCACTCTCTCCGATCCACTTTAAGTAGACAGAGGTTAGGAGAATGTCATCACACTAACATACTGGATACACATACTCTTTCTTTTAATCCCACAATTTATATAAACTTTACAATATATTCTCTGTCTATGTGCTAAGTTAAACTATAATAAATCCTGATGCTAAATGAAATGCACATTGTAGAATCATGACTAATATTCTCAATCACCATCATTTCCTTTCATTTGCACAATACTCTTCAGTGACATGCAGCATATTGGAGCCTAACCTTTGAACACCAGCTGAGGTGAAGTTACTAATTGACTGTGTGGGGGCCTTTGCTCCCTTAAAGCAGGTGGAAGAATAGTTTGTCATTGGCTACACACACCAGTCTAAGGGGAAAATAATTTCAGTCCAACAGAGTCACATGATCTTAAATCTAAGATCCGGAGGGTGAATTGCTCAGATTTTGGGCCTGTCGTTGTCTTTCCATTTTGGTTAAATGTTTGAGTCTGCTGCCCTAATCCCAGGATTCAAAACCTACAGTAGGGAGGTCAAACCTGCTTTCCCAAAAAATAAACATATACATATTGACTTGTAATAAATGCTACAACATGATCAAATAATAACAAATACAAATAATCTTAGACTCTTTAATTGGAATTATATGCCATTTCAATAAATAGGGTAAAACTGTTTTCAGTGCAGACATTTTTTATTTGGATTCTGTTGCCATCTAGTGGAGGCTTAGACATTGTCGACTTCACCTAGATACGATTTAGTTGAAGTGGGTTGTATCAGTTCTCATGTTCATATCAGTGTCACAATTATTGAAAACCTTTGGTGCAGTTAAGTGCAGTTTTTAGGTTCATAGTTTTTTGTTTTGTTCTAAATCTCTCACAAACCCATGCTGTATGGACAGTACACTGAAAGAGTTATTGGTCGCTGTAATCACTCTTCCTCTCCATAATGGACAGGCAGTGATCCCTTCTTAATGCAATTCCAACACAAAAGATGGGGAAATCACTGCCCATCTGCTGAAATTAAGAATGCAATGTTGCACTGGTGTAGGACTGTGGATTTTGTCTCCCATCCCATCCCAAACTGTGTCACTAAAGCAACCTCTTCACTGCCAGTATGTGCAGAGGGAGCACTCACAATGACTAAAACCTCTTTCAGCATGCATATTGGCTTGTGAGTACTTTTTGAAGACATGCTTAAAAAGTGTGAACCTATCCTTTGTGATTTACAGCACTTGGAAGTACTTTACAAGATGATGTATGCACAAAAAGTGTGTTTAACTCCTAAAGAAAAACAATGCCAGGTGGCTCTTAAATAGGAAACTTATTGTTAAGGAACAGCAGAGGTTTATTCACATTCCCCACAGTGCCATATCTTTGACAGTAGAACACGCTGAAGTGCCACATGCTGAGTCTCTAATACCATGTTCTTGCAGAAGGTGACACTTGGTAGTCTGTATACTGGCAAACTTCTCTAGTTCTGTGTCTTTGTGACCAAATCCATGTATACAGTACTTCCCTTAACCAAAAGCGCTTTTGTTGCCTAAACCTAACCACACGTGGACCTACATACATGAACATGCACACACAGTCCCACAGTGACAGCGCTGTGTGGATAAAAAACCTATCAAATATACCATAAATGCTGCTCGTACTAGTAATAATTATCAGTTCTCAAAATAAAACCTTCTAGTTCAAACAGACATGCATATACTCTCACTGCCTAAGTTCATGGGAGAGACACAAGTAAGTAAGAGGTCATGTCATGTACGTGTGTGTGTTGGAAAGTGCGGTTTATGGTTTTGGGTTATTACGACTTGTATTTGGTCAGAAATTCCTTAATAAGTACCAAGTAAAATCTGGAGCATATATGCCTTTTTGCATGTTAAAAAAATGTTTTTACCAGGAATGTCAGTGCATAATGAATACATATAATCTGTTGATGGTTTATTATTTTGTCTGCTTTGAGGTTTGAGCACAGAGAAAAGCACACTGGAGTTGAGCGTCTTGACTCTTGAGTTTGTTTGAACACTAAAGATGCCGGAAGTCATAACTTTAACCTCATATCTCCTGTAACAATTCACCCAGAGACATATGAGGGCTGACTGTTGAATGCTGACTTTCTAAAAAAGTATTTCTTTTATAGAAGCCTGGAATCCTGCAGGTAAAATTAGATATGATAGATAAAAAGGTTTCGATTCATTCCTCCTTCATCTTTACTCTGTGCTTCCTGTCAATCAGTTCTTATTCATGCTCATCATATGCATCAGCACCTTCCCTTCTGCTGCTTTGATTTTTCTATTGGAATGCTGGTCTGTTTGTGCAACTTGTGACAAAGCTTTGGCCTTGACACTAACAGTCACTTCTGGATGCGATTCTCATGGGAACAGGAACAGGAACAGATACAGTATACACACATGCACAGATAGCTGTAACTTCTCCAGAATAACAAGATGAAAGTCCTTTATTGAGACAGAACAGTAGGGAATGATCATGTTATCTTGTTACTTACAATGTTATGCAGATGTTACAAGAGATATGTGTGCTCAAAATTTCACACACAGATTAAACATTAAGCTTGGTGTCCCCCTCATGGGGAGGAGTCTGTCTGTGGTCAGAATAAATCTTTGGTCATACAGGACTCCCACTGTCACATCCCTCTGTGTGGGTGACTGCTGACCTGATGGGAAAGAGACACAACATGAGATCAAGTACAGGTACCAGATTCAGAGCTTTTGAAATTTTTTAATCTTAATTTTCCAGCTATCTTATATGTGTTGTCATATAAGATGTTGTCCTTGTTGGACAGTATATTTGATTATTTTTCTACTTTTTTATTTTGAAATTGTATGTCCTGTATGTATGTATGCCTGTGCCATGTTTGTGTTTTGTTGTGCTCCATACATCTTGTGAAATATAGATTTTAAATAGAACACTTCAATTCTATACATTCTCTTGATGAACAAATTCACCTAATTGTTTGGATAGTGCTCCCAAATGTTTGTAAAAGTGACATCTTTAAGTTGTGATCATCAACAGACCCAGTTGAGCATCAGCCTTTGTGTGTAACCAGAGGACCACTATGTCCTAGAACATTAAAAGAAGGTTTATGGTGGGGAAAAGCAAACATTGATCCATTAACTGCACCGAAGTGCCTGTGGTATAAGCTATTCAGGAGAGAGGCTGCTTGGCCACGTAGATGTGATTTAAGAGATGGATTTCATCCTGGAGCAGAGAGTTACTAAGGGTGCTGTTGATCACTCACATATTCTGTGGGTCACATTATCATAATAGTTTGTTTTTGTTTCATACTGTGTCAGAGTAGAAAGGACTCTGTGTCACTGACATGATGAACCACACAGATAAGCAGTGTTACAGATGAGAGGACAGGCTTAGGATGGCTTAGTGTGTCAGTTGAGGACATTTTCATGCTTCCTAAAGGCTAAGGTGGGGAGAAAGGTTAACCATCAGTAAATTATAAATTTATTTCATTCTATTTTTATTCAACCTTTATTTCTATAATTTAGGTGAGCTGAGAATATATGGTCTTTTATGGCAAAGTCCTGTTCACAATTTTGACGAGCAAAACAATCAAAATAACAAGGACAGGCAGAGTAAATAAATATAACATGGTACAAGGTCAGTGAAAGGTGAAATTGCAGGCTAGTTCCACTAGTCCACTGCACTAACAGCAAAGGCAGGTTTTCCTGGATCAGTTCTGGCTCAAGGCTGCTGCAGCACCAACCAGTTCCTGGAGGGAGTTAAAGTGTGGGCCAAAGTGCCAGAGCAGCAAGGATGAGATATACAATGGCAACTGAACGAGGAGTCTGAGACCACTTATTGTAAACCTTTATCTTTGCAACTGAAGAATTCTAGTTTATTTTAATGAAGTACTAATCCAAGCTAAATGCATCTTGCAGTGCAGTAAAGGAGGGTTGTAATTTCTCTGGGGCTAATTGGACAGAATCAGCAACACAGCATAAAACTGTATCCTCTGCGTAAATATGAATTTTACACTCAGACACAGAGGAGAAAACCTCATCTATGTAAGTGATGAACAGGACAGGATCCGAAATGGATCCCTGGGACACACCCTTGGATTTTGGTTAAGAATTAACGAAAATGAATGAACTGTTCAATTAATGAGTCAACCATTTATGTAAGAGAGATGTTTTTTAAACTCATGAAGTGACAGCAGATTTTGCTCAAACAGCAATGACACATTGTTCATGATGGCACAGATGTGTCACGTGGGAAAAGGCAATGTGTACCAGAATGTTTAGTATGTGAACAATGAGGTCTTTTTTTTCAGGGACAAAGTATCTATCAGTCAGTATCTTAGTTGTCCTGATAAATAATCCTACTCAATCTTGCTGCTCAAAGTAGATTCGTAAACAATTAATGTAAAAATGAAGCTTTCCTGCCTGATAGTTTTTGTGCCAGATCCTGCCAAATTTTGATTCTTTATCCACCACATTTTCAGTAGACATGGGCAACTTTAAGGTTTTTAATGTTCTTTAATTCCCTCCCCCTTTTTAGAAAGGCCAAAGACTAAAGATAATCCCATAAAGTCAAACCCTGTTTTATGGTGCCTACGCTGATAGTCATAGTCAGTGGACTTGTCATCCAAGACTCAAACACCAATCTTACTGTTAAGCTTATTTTTCACAGTTTAGTAGACAGAACCACGCAGATGTTCACAAGGCTGTAAGTTCAAATTAATATACCATAATGTGATTTGTAAATAATTATCATGTGTGGTTTGTTTTGCTATGCTGCAAAATTTGATCTGGGGTGTGTGCTATCAATACAGATTGTAAATTATATTGGAAACATTATCACATGTTATGATCAATATGTTAAATACAGCATGTATGGAAATGTGTAGGTACAGAATTATGCTGCTAAAGCCATTCATATTGTATGATTTTTGTTTTCAAGGTTTGGTGGAAATGATAGGCTTGAAAGAGTAAGTCTGCTTTTCAATTAATCGTTTGCACCAGTGTTCATGAATTTTAAAATACCCTTATTATTTCAATGTCAGTTCAAACTTAAATGTGAACACTATACTGCTACTATGTATAAAAATGATGTTAAGATAATCAGGCACAATATAGATCAGAGTTGGACATTTAGCCTGAAAAACAAAATTACAGTATTCATGTCTGCCCAAACCAAAATCATATTAATGTAGAATACATACAGCTTGACAGAAATTTGAAAAATTGTATTTAACTTGACTTGGCATTCTGACTTTTAGAATATGGTAACTTTTATGCCTTTGGGCCCAAGATAAAGTTATTATTGTCATGGTAATGGTGAGGTTGTGCAATTAATATGCACCATTAATATACACTAAACATTGTAATGTAACTGTAATTGATGCATTTGATTGATTAATCAATTGCATAAGTTAATCATTAATCAAAATTTCAAAAAACAAGCATGGAATTTTTACTGCATAATAAACTTAAAGTTTAAGTAGATAAGTTTGGAGGGTCATAAACAGAAAGAAGTTTACTTTTACATACCTACCAAGATGCTAAATCTAATAGTCAGTAGTAACTCTGAAGTTAAATGTCTCCCATCTCTGCTTCTGCAGGAAATTCACATTTAATCCTAAAGAGGGAATAGACAACCCAGTGATGGTGATCACAGACGACGCAGGTATCCTGCATACACAACAAGTCTAACTATCTTGAGTGTGTCCAAACATAAGGAAAGTCTTTTCTGTATGACAGCACCTTTCTGTCTCTTCCTGCTCAGCCTCTGTGCCGACACCCAGCCCACGTTTGTGTGTTCTTAAACGAGAGGAAGGGGAGTCCTATGGCTTTCATTTGCGAGTAGAGAGGGGGCGCCATGGTCACATTATCAGAAATGTGGTGTTAGGGGGCGTGGCGGGCTGCAGTGGCCTTCAAGATGGAGACAGGCTTCTGGAAGTCAACAACTGCTATGTTGATGGTGTTCCTCACCCAGAGGTAGGAAGATCTCCCAACATTATTAAAAGGACAGACACCTCTCTGATTGACTCAGGGGTTCTCACTGGATCTATTGTGCTTCCATTTTTATGAATAAGGTGGCCAGGAAGATAAAGCTAAGTGGACACCAGTTATGCTTATTAGTGTTGGATGGTGAGGAGTATGAGCAGGCTGTGTTGCAAGGCCAAGACCTCCGAGGTCTGACCAGAGCACACAAGGGCGAGGGCTGTAAACCGCCAAGACTCTGCCACATCACCAGGGATCCAGTCTCAGGTCTGGGCATCAACTTCACTCCCATGGAAGGTAAAACTTATTCTGGTAATCACAAAATAGTCCAGGGTTCAAGATTAGATGTCTAAAAGACCTAAAGTTGAAGACTGTGCAGTGACATTCACTCACTCCTCCTGTTTTTTGCTCCGTAGGAGAGAAAGGTTGCTTCTCTGTGAGCCTGGTTACAGGAGGTTCAGCAGAAAAGGCAGGGGTGTGTAAGGGAGATCACCTCGTGTGGATGAATGGAGCAACAGTGTCCGACCTCACGCACTCTGCTCTCAGCAGGATGGTACATAGTCAGCCTGTTTTTATAATAACTTGTAAGGTATCTTATTAAAACATTACAGGTTTTGACATGAGAAAGTAATGCTAAGATATTTCTAATGAAAATAAAAAGTGAGTTGGAGTATTAATATTTGAACTAAAGCTTCCTTAATCAAACTTTTAAAAAGTACGGTCAGACTGCTCTCTTGCTGAATTTCTCCAAAAATGTTTATTATTAAAAAGAGCACCTACCCAGACAATACAGGAACAAGATTTATATCCAGCCTTGTCTAGCAATAATAAATAATGTTTTGCTGTAGATGAAAAAATGTGGCAATCACATCACCATCCTAGTGATTGACAGTGAGAGTGAGAAGAACTACAAACGACAGAGGATGCCTATCCTTCCCACCATGGCTGTTCCACATAACCTGCCTTATAGGGCCAGAAAACTCCACCTGGTCTCAGGGCCTGAAGGCTACGGCTTCCTCCTTCGGCAGGAGAGGGCACCATCAGGACGCATGTGTAAGAGACAAAAAGAGTGCAAAGCTCAAACACAACCATCCGAAGCATTTAAGTCTTTCAAATAAATTTCTGTGTATTTTTGAACAAAAGCTCATGTTCTGCGTGAGATGGACAGAGGCAGTCCAGCAGAAAAGGCAGGTATGCAGGACGGAGAGCTGCTGCTGGAGATCAATGACGAGTCAGTGGAGACACTGACGCATCAAGAGATTGTGGACAGAGTGAGACAGAGTGGTCAACAGGTTTCCTTCACCACCATCACTTCCAAGGGGCTAGAGTTTTTTACCCAGGTGGGCTACACCAAGCAAGTACATGTCTTTTTAAAAACTATTTTTTAAGTTTTAAAAAGGTTAACAGAGTACTGGACAACTGTACTCGAGTAAAAGTACGGTTACTTTACTTTTATTTTTTTACTCGAGTAGAGGTAAAATTTCTTGTGTAAAAATGTACTCTGATGGGACGTCAGTTGAAATGTACTCTGAGTAAATATTACTCCGTTACAATTTGAAGGGGGGGGTGGGTAAAAAAATATATTGTGATAATCTTGTTATATGAACTATTGCAGAACTAAATTAAATAACGTCTTTAGGCCACAAGATAAAGACAAGGGGAAATAATGAAATGGGAGGCCATATCTAAACATAATTCTCATCAAGATAAGGATTAGTGTTTCTATTCTTTATTTTGTTTCTGCAGTTGGGTCTATCACCTCTTCTCTTCTGTGAGGGTGATGCAGCTGAGAAAGAAAAGGAGAGCAGCGTACCAGACTCTGAAGCAGAGAAGTCAGTGCAAAATGAGATGGATGGCTTATGCAAGCCTAGACTGTGTTCTCTCCAAAAAGGCCCTTTGGGGTTTGGCTTTAATCTGAGTTGCATCCCACACAGTCCAGGGACAGTCATCAGCCAGGTGGGTGATGAAATTTTGTATTTCACTTAGTCAACATTACCTTGTCACTGAGGCACAAAGAACAAGAAGAGAGCAGTCTAGGATAATGTGTTTTTTGTCAAGATTTAGCTTTTTCTCCTGTAGGTGGCCTTTGGTGGCTCTGGGCAGAGTGCAGGACTACTAGTGGGCGACGTGGTGATGGAAGTCAATGGACAAAATGTGGAGGAGAAATATCTGGAAGATGTGGTTATGCTTGTAAAGGAAGGAGGACATTTTCTTTCATTATTAGTCGTGGATAAGACTAGCTATAACAACATGAGACAGACTGACACACCAACCAGAGATGTCACTGACAGTGAGGTAAAAAGATTATATATACTACATAATCTGTTTACACATTTATCAGTTTAATGATGTACACTATCTTTACCATATCATCTTATTTATATCACAGCAGGAGGAAGAAAACTGTGAGATATCATCTTTGTGAGCAACAAAGATAGATAATTGTGAAGACATTCCCCCATACCATATGTCTACTGAGGACACGACAATTCAAACTGAGCTAAACAAAAAAAAAAAACCTTAAACCTATATTATTATTAGAAATTGTGAAATCTAATAAAACTATTATGATTTAGAAAATGAACAGCTGGAATTTAAAGTACGGAATATAAATGGGGAAAAACATTGGTATGACCCTTAACTATGTAAAAAAAAAAAAAAGAAAAGTTAATTGTATTGTAGTGAGTGGAAGAGGAAGATGTGTTTTATGTACTACTGTATGTATAAAACAAATAAAATAAAATGTTTGTTCTTGACCGCAAATATTGCAGTGACGGAAAATACATTTGTTGTTCTATTGTTAACATTTTTACTTGTAATCTTACCTATATTTCGTTTGCTATGTTGAGCTCCCGAAAATGACATAGCCGAATGCATTATATGCAAACACATAAAAGGGCTGCGTGAAAAATGTGTGAACACACGACATTATAATTATGACTGGCGATGTGCAAGATTGCGCTAATGTTTTAGAAAGACTTATGTAGCCACAGCTGAAAATTTACATTCAACTGATCCGGCCAAATAGAAGTCAAATAGACCATTTGGTGACATCTTGGCTGTGATGGATGGATCTGATGATCATGCCCTGGGGTGACATGTACTTTCTCCAACCTAAATATAGTCTGTTGGTTTTTACTTTTATCCATTTGCCAGTTATGTGTCCTGGAAAGGTGTAGGTGACCCAAAAAGGGACTCATAAATCTTCTTAGTGAATAGCCAACGTTTAAACCTGGATATATATTTTAATAAAATATTTATCACTAATACACTCACTAAAAGGCACTTTTATCCCTATTTCTCCAGTTAATGTTCCTACTAATTATCTGTAGCCTATGTAACGATGTAACCAACCATTAAACAACAAACAATACGATTATGGTCTGATTCACTGCACCCTCTTGTGACCATATGGCAAAAATGTAGCCTGTGCATTAGTTTTTAAACTCTAATTAGCTATCAACTGTTGAATTCTGTAACTGAACCGTAAGGTTAAACACTGTAGCGAGAGTGAGAATCAAATTATATTGACATTTTGAAAACGTGCAAATGCTGTGCCATTTAATTATGTAAACCATAAATGTACAGGAAAGTCTTACGTTGGAGCAGGCTGTTTTTAGGCAGGCAGCTGTATGGTCAGCTGTAGTCGCGGGTCCTTTTACTGGAGGTGACATTCAGTCGGCTAGCAGGAAGAGGGGGAGCAGTTAGCATCGACAAAGACTTCAACATGGCGCAGGCAGTGCAAAAGTTGGTCGCTAAAGTACCTACGCTGGTCGGCGGTAAGTCCACATGTTGTATAATTATAATATCTAATAATGTATCAATAATGGGGAACTGAGTTGTAGGTAGGGTTAACTTTATTGACAAGACGTAGCTAGGCCGTCGCTGTCAGTTGCACCGTGACCCAACCATCAATTGAATGAAGTGGATGTAACATTGGCTAATGCTGTCTAGTGTAGAAAACACTTAATTGACATTTTACTTTCCTTTCATCTAAAATTATGTGACTAGGGCAGAACTTGTTTTGTGGCTAGCTAGCACGGGTGATTTGTATTGTTTACACTCACTGAACATTATCCATGCAGCTAAGTAGCTAATGCTACCAGTCAGCATGTAGGGAGCTCTGCTGCAGCTCAAAGCCAACTTTAGCAGCACTAAAGCAAAGTAATACCAGAGGCGTGCAGTGTGTATATATATATATATATATATTATATATAATTTTTTTTTCTCTTTTAGCCGCTGTCACCTACTCCAAACCTCGGCTAGCAACCTTCTGGCACTATGCCCGTGTTGAACTTGTCCCCCCTACACCTGCCGAGATCCCCAAGGCCATCGAGGGGGCCACAAACCTCATCAAGGGTTTCCAGACTGGACGTCTCAGTCAAACCACAGTGAAGGTGCGTGTGTTACCGCCAGACAGACTTTGTTGTTTGTTTGTTTGTGTGTGTGTGTGTGTGTGTGTGTGTGTGTGTGTGTGTGTGTGTGTAAAATTATATTGAAAAAGCATCTCTTTTTGGTACACGTTCAGCAAATGATGTTGGATTATAAAATGACATTTTTTGTCAGTCTCCAATGACATACCACATCATTAGAAATCTCAATACAAGCATCTAAATTGTCCGTTTGTGTGTGTCACGTGCTGATTTTAGACTTGGTTCTCAAGACGTCTGTCTCCTAGATTTGTGGACAAAACACTAAATCAAGTAGCTGTAGGCTACATTTAAATTAAGAAGAAGTGAAGAATTTCTGATGTCATGTTAGAATAGGAAACAGCTTGAATGCTGTGTTGCAATGAGGGTTTGATTCTCAGGGTTAACTGTTAACAAGTATGCAAGTTGTTGACCAAAAGTGTTTTCTTCAATTGTAAATGTCCTATATTTTAAAGGTTTAGCAAATGTTCACCATATTACACACTTATCCCAAGTACAATCTAGCTGTGCAGATTGTTTTAGATTGATTTGCCAAAGTTGTGAGTGATCCAATGTTACCACCATAATGCAATGTTGGTGAATAGAGTTTTTGTTTTTGTGACACTTGCAAAACAGAAAAATAACATTGTATTATTGAATTGTATTTGGAAAAAATGTTTTCAGAAAGAATGTCTTCTTCACTGACTACTCACTGAAAAGTTTTTTTAAACTTCAATTAAAAAATAGTTTTCCAATGAAAACTATGGATGGGGATGGAAGCCAAAATCTCAGCAATACATCTCACAAAACTTGAGCAAATCAACTGAAATGATAGAGAGTTCTTGTATACTGACCCTTTTTTTTAATAAAGATTTTTACATAAAGCTTCCAACCTTGCAAAAATGCTAAAAAATCTAGTGAAAACAGTGTGGTGGTTTCATCAGTATTATGGATATGCGTGGTTAAGCGACTAGACGTTGCTGCCCTCGCTAGTTGGGACCGGAAATACAAATGCATCCGAGATGTTATGCAGCCACCCGCAAATTGCTAGGGCTGTGCCCCAGCAGACGGCAGCTCCTCTCTCCCCGCGCACGTAACAGGATGTTGTAAACCAGCCAGCAGCAAAGTGGGACAGATGACATTTTGTAAAACCAGAGGGGTTTGGCAGTATTTTGATCTAGATAATAAAAATAAAGTTGTATGTAGGCTTTGTCGGAATAAACTTGCATACAACCACTTGACCTGAGCGATGCGTAAATACTGCTATATATTTTTTGGACAGTGTTTAACCTTATTGATTAAATTGTACTCAATTTTGACTTTGAGTGTTTTCTTACTTTTAGACTAGTCTATATTTAAATTTCCATTTAAACGAAAGGGAAATCAGTTGTTAGGAACATCCTTAATTAGTATTCTCTTTCCACTGTTCTATGCTAAACAAATCCACAAGGAAAACAGTGACAGTAATACTGTCATCAGTGGCTAATACCACATTTTGCTTAATAAGTTTCTCCAGAAACAAATCAAATTCAAATTTTTTTTTTCCCTCTTTCCTCACAGGATGCTCTAAGGAATGGACTGGTGGCCACTGAGGTGTTGATGTGGTTCTACATAGGAGAGTGTATTGGCAAAGGAGGCATTGTTGGTTATGATGTCTGAATTTTGAACTGGCATGTTTTTTTTTTTGTTTTTTTCTCTCCTCTTGGGCGTTGTATGCTCCTGCAAAATTCCTGGGAACTAATAAACAGATGTCTATTGTTAAAACTACAGTGATTTTTTTCCTGACTCCTTGCTTTTTTTGTAATGGATTACTGTTTGCTTATACAGTGCTATGAAAAAGCATTTGCCCCCTTCCCGATTTCTGTTTTTCACACTTAAAAATGTTTCATATCAAAGAACAGTTCATTTAAGCCAAAGACAACGTGAGTGAACAGAAAATGCAGGTTTTAAATGATCATTCCATTTATTGAAGGTAAAGAGTTATTCAAAACCTATATCACCCATGTGAAAAGGAATTGTTCCCTGAACCTAATAACTGGCTGTGCCACCCTTGGCGGCAACAACTGCAAGCAAACGTTTGCGATAACTGGCAATGAGTCTTTCACGTCGCTGTGGTGGAATTTTGGCCCAATCTTCTTTGCAGAATTGTTTTAATTCAGCCACATTCGAGGGTTTTTGAGCATGAACTGCCTGTTTAAGGTGATGCTACAGCATCTCAATCGGATTTAAGTCCGGGCTTTGACTCGGCCACTACAAAACCTTCATTTTTCTTGAGCAATTCAGGGTTGGAGTTGCTGGTGCATTTTGGATCACTGTACTGCAGCATAACCCAAGTGTGCTTGAGCTGGAGGTCACAAACTGACAGCCGGACATTCTCCCTCAGGATTGTCTGGTAAAGAGATTCATGGTCCCATTAATTACAGCAAGTCCTCCGGGTCCTGAAGCAGCAAAGCGGCCCCACACCATCACACTACCACCTCCAAGCTCGACTGTTGGTATGATGTTTTTATTGCAGAACTCTGTTAGTTTTACGCCAGATGTAAGAGAGTTCCACTTTTGACTCTTCAGTCCACAGAATATTTTCTCAAATGTTTTGGGGCTCATCAAGATGTTTTTTGGCAAATTTCCAAATTTCCTCCGTTTGTAGATGATGCCTCTCACTGTGGTTCTCTGGAGTCCCAAAGCCTTAGAAATGGCTTTGTAACCCCTTCCAGACTGATAGATGTCAATGACTTTGCTTCTCATCTGTTCTTGAATTTCTTTAGATCACGGCATCAAATGCTGCTTTTCGAAATCTTTAGGGCTACTTCACTTTGTCAGACAGGTTCTATTTAAGTGATTTCTACATTCAAGAGGTCTGGCAGTAATCAGGCCTGGGTGTGGCTTGTGAAATTGAACTCAGCTTTCAAAAAAATGTGGTTAATCGGTGGATTTATTAAGGGGGGGGGGTCGTTTTTCACATAGGACCAGGTAGGGTTGGATAGCTTTTTTTCCCTTATTAAAAAAAATCACAATTTAAAAACTGCATTTTTTTATGTACTCAGTTTATCTTTGTCTAATATTAGAATTAGTTTGATGATCTGAAACATTTAAGTGTGACAAATATGCAAAAAAAGAAATCAGGAAGGGGGCACATACTTTTTCACAGCACTGTATGTCAAATGCAGGTTTATTAAAACCTTTCGTTTTCATATAACCTGCATTTATTTGACACATGTCAGTGTACAGCCAAAGGAAATAAGAATAATAAAGTTGTGAAGTACTTTTCTCCTACTGGGATCCTTCCATCCATTAGTTCAATAGAATTTTTTGACACAGGAAATAATGAAATGAATAATGGGTGAATTAACTTTATTGGTTTCAGTTTCAGGGGCTTGGTATTGTGCATGCTTGTTAACTGTCAGAGAACGTAGCCATCATTAAAGTCTTTAGTAACCTTTTCCTACTATGACAAGTTAAAATCTTGGCTCTGAAAAAGGCTTATAGGTTAATGATGTGATCGAAAATGTATGTGCTGTGAAAAGCAGAAGACATATGAAGCAACAAACTGCTGTTGCTCATTCGACTCTTACTCACCACCATCTTTTCTTAATAACCGATTTAGATTTGCACCCATCTTGACCAATCTGGATTTTTACACCCTAAGATAAATATACATGAACTGCTTTCAGACATTAACTGGTGTATGTAAGCTGCTGTTTGGACAAGTGTAACAGTACATTTTATGAACTGTAATACAGTACATTCCTGACCTGTAGATTTGTGGAGAAAAATCTTAAGCATCTCATTTAAATGTAACTAAGGTTAAAGTCGCATTTTCTAACGTATGATGCACATCTGAAGATGCAGTCAGAGCAGAACAGTGTTGCTGATATTTTGGCAGCTTGATTGTGGGTTTAATGATACACATCACAGCCATAGTGACAGTGGTCATTACATTCTACTTTCAAGGATTTCACTTCAGTTCCTGCAATCAACCAGCAGGGGGAGCCATGATTATTGTCAGTGTTCAAACAGTGTTAGTGTTGGTGACTTGCTGATTCACGGTGACCTGATTATAAATAGGGTGGGTCACTATAATTAATTTAGGCCAAATTTTAAATTCTGTCTCTGTTTATATGGATGTTTTTGAAACTTTCTAGATCTCACTTTTGTTTAAACACACAGTAAAAAAAAAAATCAAACAAGTAGTGCTCTTTCCTTAATTAAATCCATATCAAACAGACCTATCATTTCTAATCCAATTAGAAATTTAACATGGCAATATACATATAACACCATTCTGTCCAGTCCTAACGTTCTTTTGTAAAAACAGATAAACAGATAATATTGAAAACACAGGAATCTATTCATTCATTTAACTCTTTATTTTGAACTATCAATGAACAATTTTGTTACAAAACAAGTCTTTTCTGGATAACAGTTATACTCTGGTAGGCCTTTATATAAGTAAACATACACAAAATTAAATAAGGGTTAGTTCAAGTGAAAAACAAAACTGTAGGGACTCCGAGCAACTGATATGAAAACAGATATCAAAACATGACAAAATGAAATGACAGTGAAATATTCTGAATGTACTGAAACCAAAATAATACCTCTTAATGCACCAACATGAATGTTACTGTAATACTCATTCAAGAGTGCAATATATTTTGAAACAATTATGCAACACTATTGGCCAATAGTGTAATGACCTATCATAAGAAAATGTACTTCAGGTTACCTCCGGGTACATTCATTATGAATGATAATTACATCATCACCTAAAATACGCCTCAATGAAGTAACAATAGCGGCTATATCTAAAAATGGTAGAATATTATCTGTGGGAACTAGATTTAGCTCATTGAGAGTGACATTTATTACAAACTGACATCTTATATATTATCCAGCAGTTATTATCAGATGCTATAAAGGATAACATTTTTCTTCATATTGTACTTGTGTGGTTATGTAGTGATTATGTGTTTCTGTAAGGTCTTACAAAAAGTGATTTGACAGCAGAAAGCAAAACGTAATATGTGATGTGTGGGGTTAAGAAAAAAGTATATACACATTTGGAAGGAACATTTTTCTAAAAAAAAAAAAAGCAAAAAGCAAAAAAACTTCATTTATGTGGTGTGGTACAGTTTCAAACTTTGCAAAAATATATATTCCAAAAGCACAGTTGTATAGAATGAGAAACAAATGGAAAATATTTTCAGATTTTCAAATGAGAGCTCAAATATCGATGATCACTTGACATTGCAGATCTTGACTGAGGTTCCAACTCCAAAGCCTGGATAGAGGGGCTCAACAAATTTGGTCTCAAACCTGTACAGGAGGGTCCTGGTGCTGCCTATGCTGTAAAATGCCAGCACGCCTGCGGTGTGGTCCAGGTACACGCCTATCCTGGGGGAGTGGGGGCCGTTGACGGCTTTGTCCACCCGGTTGTGCCAGGCAGAGTAACCTGAGTCAGAACAGAGGAGACTCCAGGATTTGTCGTTGTAGCCCAGGAGACACAGTGAGCCTTTGCCCTTTCGGCTGATGCTTTTGTAGGCCACTCCGATGGAGAACTCCCCACTCCACTCGATCTCCCAGTAGAAGCGGCCTCCAGATAGGGCCTCCCGACACAGCACCTGGGCAAAGCTGTCAAACCGCTCCGGGTTGTCGCCATAGGGCTGCAGGTCCCTGGTGCGAATGACTTTTCTGCCGTTTTCAGAGATGAACAGCTCCTTGTAGGCAGTGCTAGGATCAAACTTCATGTGGCAGAAGTCTAGGGGGAGAAGAAACAGCACATTTTTATAGTATT
This sequence comes from Xiphias gladius, assembly GCF_016859285.1. Taxonomy (NCBI): domain Eukaryota; kingdom Metazoa; phylum Chordata; class Actinopteri; order Istiophoriformes; family Xiphiidae; genus Xiphias; species Xiphias gladius. The sequence goes on along the minus strand of NC_053416.1, from coordinate 22,616,606 downwards.
TATTTGGCACATTAATTGTGTTAGGGTTTATATTGTCACATTTCCCGTGAATACACCAGATAACTTACATTTCACAAAATCGGCTCTGCTCCTCGGCTCTGGAGAAGGAGTGTTGTCCACTGTCATTTCTTTGCCTGGCAGTGAAGAACCACTGTGTTAGGTCAATGTGAACTGCATACACCCACACACATGCCTTTCATTTCTTTGGTGATATGTTTCTTGCAGTGTTTGTAACAGAGGAGTCTATGATCCAAATGCTTTGTGGTTTGCTTCCAACACTTCAGGGCAACTGCACTATCAACATAGATAATAATTAACCTGCTACAGTCTCATATTGCTATAGGACCTGACAGGGCTCACCTCTGCTCCTTCTGTCCAGTGTTCGACTTTCTGTAGTGTAGACTGGGACCTCATTCACTGCAAGACATAATACATTCATATTTAGCCAATTGAGGTTTTTGGTGTTCAATGCCCATTATGTACAAGTATTACGTTTCTGCTGCTAAGGTCAGACCTGACTTGGAGATCTTAAGCAGCTCCTCTCGGCCATACTCCTCGAGCCGTTCCTTGATCTCAGCCACAGCTTTTCTCACAGCCCCAAAGGAAAAGTCTGGGTTTACTGTCACTCTGGGTATGAAGCCGTCATCAGTGGGGGTGCAGAGGTAGTTGAAGTTCTGATGGAAGAAGAAAAGCAAGTGTTGTGGTCAAGATGAATATACATCAACACTACGCAGAAGGGAAATCTGTTGATCATGTCGTATCAAACATTGAATTGTCACAAATTTTTACACTGAAACCCACATGGAAATTAGAGGATTTTTAAACTCAACATTTGAGAGCTGTATTCTCACTAAAAGGGATGTGCAAACAGTCAGATGGTGACATTTGTATGGAACAAACTTTGCACTCGTAATATTGAGAATAATATATCAAAGTGCTGCTACTTCATGAGCTTGTTCAGAGATCTGTATGTCACAAAGGACTTTGGTCTTTATAGTGTCACTATGAACATGGAAAACCAAGCTGCACCCACATATACTAATTACTTCAGTGTGAGATACTGACTGTTATTTGGCCTAAATCAGAATAAAAAGGAAAGTTGTGACAATGACACATAAAATTCTCATTGTTTCTGTGTCAATGTACTGTTTTATACCGTATGTTGAACGAAGCCACCAGTTAACCATATTATCACAATTCCAGATGTATTTCGTCTTAAATAGTCGCTCTAAAGCTGTATGTTACCTGCAAAAAATGGATGTGGTCCTCAGTGCTGTACAGCTGCTTGAGCCCCGACTCCTTTTTCTTCAGTTCATCAATCTCTTGTTCCAGGCGCTCGATCAAAGCCTCGGCCTGGTTGAAAGCAGCCTTCTCGTTGATGCCAATCAGCTTGGTCACCTCTGACCTCAGCCTCTCAATGGAGCGGATCATGTCCTCAAACATCTTCTGGCTCTCCACCATGGCTCTCTGGGCCGAATTCTGGACAGAACACACAGGATATAAGTGCTTTACAGAAGCAGCTGCCACTATGGTTTGATCCATGATGAGCTATACAGACCTGGGAGACATCTTACAGCAATGCCTTTCTTTTCTGTCATCATCAGAGACGGCTGGTTGGTAGACAGCCTATATTATCAAAATAGTGTCCTTACCTTCAGCGAATCCACTGCAGTCTTCAGTTCCTCCAGCTCCTTCACCCTCTCCTGGCATTTCTGTCGAATCTCAGCTTGGGAAACGCCCAATAGTTTCTGCAGAACAAAGGAGTATTACACACTATCTACTGTTGTACATAAAAGTTGCATTAAATCTGATTCATAAGATGTAGTTGATTGTTATGCTGTTTTATTGTACATGATACAAAGCCCCATATTTTTTGGCTCAGTACAAACATTCTTTCTTATCAAGGAATAACTGGGGAGGCCCTCTGGCATGTCTAATAAATCCTTCTCAAAGAATCTTCTTAATGCGGCCAGCTTTTATCTCAGAGGGAGAGGGGGGAAAATCTGTAATGGAATTCTGACCATGTCAGGAATGTGAATCTATCGCTGCCTGACTTTTAAAGAGATGTTTCAAGGTGCACACAGCAGTGACATGCATAATAGAGGGCTTCTAATTCAGCTTTTACTCAAGCCCACCAAACCATTCTTCAAGATAAGCTTGAGGAATGTGGGGAATCTGGGGGGGGTTAGTATGAGAGGGGGAGGGGAACGGGTGGGAGATGGAGTGAGATGTGTGAGATTCAGGTTGGAAATCTTTGGATGAGAGAAACCTGACTCTCCGTGTTGTAAAGAAATTAATTCGAATTAATTACTATTTCATCATGCCCCAAAAAATCCTTATTCCATATTCCGGCCTGCCATAATAACACTCCTCCTTAACCCTAAACTACTTATGTACAACAACAATAATTGCTCTCAACAATGCAGATTTACACTACAGTATCTGTCGACAGTGGTAGCTACTCTACATTGTTTTACAGGCAGTCTGACTGGTGTGTCATTTGAATGTGCATTGCTATGGTTATAACACTGTGACTGGTTGATCATGAGGTGTGGAAGGCCATGACTCCCTGACATTCCAGTATTATTACAGACCAACTCCCACAGGTGGGAACCAATGCAGCGGAAGGAAGTCTACAGTTTCTGTGTATCTATCCCACAGCTGGAACACCACATTCTCTAAAAAGCAGCTTCCAGAGGCGATAACTGTAAGACACTCCCCCCGGCCTCCATACAGCTAATCAGAGAGCTGGATTTGTTTTGGCGGTCAATGCCTGCCAGGCTAGCTGATAGCGTTATTGAAATGGGTCAAAGTCCAACCACCAGTTGTAGTGCAGGGACAGGAGTTGGGCAGAACACCCTGTTTGCTTTAACTCAAGTTACTCCAATGACTATACTGTACATTTCTGATGTATCACAGATGTGACTCTTTTTTACAAGTTTATCTCTCTTAAAAACACTTTACTTTACTTTTTGACATGATATCAGACTTTCGTTCTGTGAGAAAGTGATTGAAAGCGAATACGTGAGCAATACTATTTCTGTGCCTTTCAGTATCTAGTCTATTAAAAGAAGTCATTGACAGAGACAGGAGGATTTCTTACCTGTTTCTCACCCCTCTCTGCCTCAGCAGAGACAATGTCATGGCCCCTGTGTTCACTGACTGTGCAGATAGCACAGATACACATCTGGTCTGTTCGACAGAAGAGCTCCAGGGACTTCTGGTGCTGCGGGCAGATCTTCCTGTCCAGGTTTCCCAGCACATCCACCAGCTTGTGCCTTTTGAATGTGGCTGATTCATAGTGAGGCTTCAGGTGCTTCTCGCAGTAGGACGCAAGACAGTTCAGACAGGACTTCACAGCCTTCAATTTCTTCCCAGTGCAGAAGTCACAGGGGACATCACTTGGTCCGGCGTAGATATTCCCCTGGGACATGTTGACGTTGAGGTTCAGACCACTCTTCTTGATCTTCTCAGCCACCATGCTCAGAGTAGCGTTGGGCCGCAGCACAGGCCTCTGGGTGAATGTGATCTTACACTGGGGACAAATGTAAATCCCTGTGTAGTCAGCCTCATTCCAGTAGCCACTGATGCAATCCATACAGAAACTGTGGCCACAGGGGATAGCCACAGGATCCCCAAGAAGGTTCAGACACAGGGAGCAGCTGAAGTAATCTGGAGAAGTCTGATCAGCCATTGTGATGGACCCAAAACACAGTCAGACCTGTGGAAACAGACAGAGAGAATGCCAGAGGCAGATAGATTTCGTTGACTGTGCCTGGGAGCCCGCCCTCAAGAGTTTGGTACAGCCTGCCAGACACAGGACCTACTTGTATTTCTGAATTCCAGAGGTTATTGATTGAAAGCAGACAAGGCCCTCCCCCTGTGCTGTGAGTATATTGAGCCCTGCCCAGTTTAGATAAGCAGGTTGAGCAAGGAGGGAGAGGGAGAAAAAGAGAGAGAGAGAGAGAGAGAGAGAGAGAGAGAGAGCAAGGGCGGGCAGACAGGAGAGAGAGAGAAAACAGACTGCAAGAAAGAGAATGAATGAAATGTGAAAAGCAAAAGAAGTGACAACTAATGTGCAAGAAAACGCTTCCATTTTCCCTCCAGTTTCCTTTATTCTCGAATTTCTCATGTGGCTCATCTGTGGATGAATTGCGCACACACTTCGCGGCAGCTGTATTTCCACCTATTGTTGTCAGACAGAATCGCCATTGTCTTAAACCGGTTATAGTCCGACAAACATCAATGCGGCCTTAGGTACTGTAGGAATTTAAGGGACCACCCAATAAACAAACAGAGACACTGAGCTCAAGCAGAGTTTCGGCGTAGTTTCAAACATCCCTGCTTGCTTCCTTTATCACCAAAAACTTGTTTAAAATTTTAGCTTGCTGTAGGTGGTTTGTCCAAGAGCAGGTAGAGTTCAGAGTTGTAGTATTTACAGTGAGACCAGTCAAGCCAGTCTGGTCACTTTCACAAGTCATTTTGAAACTTTACATATGTATCTGTTTGTGCAGCTGAAAGAAAAATGTCATGGTTGAGACACCAAACAGAGACACACATGTACGCGTACACATTCACAAACAGACCATTCCTGTCAGTTCCAGCTGTGTTGTTGCAGTGTCTGTTTTCCATACCTGTGTGCCTGTTTCATCCCGAGTTATGTGTGATTTTTTCATTCCTTTCATTTTTCATTCCATAATGTAGTGTTATTTAAAACCAGCTAAGGAATAAACTTTTGAGGATACCCTGACTCTCTCTGCAACGTGAAGTGTCTGCTGACATCATACCCTCTCATGAGCATTTCAATCAGGCCAAGTCTACTGGTTTCCAGCATTAGTACTGCCCCATTTACCGTATTTTTCTGTCGGTCTGTTGCTCAGGATTACTTTGAAAATCCCAAATGTCAAGGAACTCTTGTTTAATAAAAGCTTTCTAAAGTACTTTGCATTTCCTGCCTGATCCAGAATCGTGTAGGAGAAAAATAAACGTTAATTTAAGTTTGTAAAAACTACATTGGCTCCACCTTCAATTCATATCTTGCCTTACTTCATACACTAGGTAGTTTCACCTCTCCATATTTGGTCAGTTTTCTGATAAGCCAGTTTTTCCTTCCTTCCTCTAGAGTAAAGGGAGCACTCTGTGCTTACAGATTAACTACCTGTTAGTGGAGAAGACCGCTGCCAAGGGACAAAACTTTGAATATGGCTCGGATTTATGTGATAGTTTCGAACACAAGATAGAAAAATGAAGACTATACAGTCCAAGTCTGTTTAAAAAGTTAAAGTGGGAAAGTCAATATAAAGCACGATAATGTTAGGGATACAAGAGACTTTAATGAGATTTGATAACACACATGTGCCCAAGAGCAGCATGTCTGTTTCAAGTCCCAGTGTTCTTTGATGAAGCAGAGAGAAACTCCAGAGTCATCTGTAGCAGAGTCCAAGCTGATGGTGAAAGGTCAACCTTCTTTAAGGTGCAGTGAGCATGCTTTCTGCGGGGCGAGTGCAGGAGAACCCAAATGGCTATTTGATCAAAGGAAATGAGGACCCATTTCACTGAGTGTGAGTAATAAAAACAGGAAGCCACAATATTTAAATGTGTTAGGGGAAAACAGTTGTAGATACACAAAGGTTAAGAATGTTGAAATGCTCGTAGGCCAGATGTGAATGAAAGACTGGACACCAGGTCCAAATAAATGCAGATTTTAATATAAAATACAAAATCCCATTGTGTGTGTGCAAATATTTGTTCTACCTAAAAGCTGGACTATCTGCTGTCTGGCACAATATACATGATAAGCAAATAAATTAGTCAGACAAAATAAGACCTGAGTGCTTATCTTAGAAATAATTCAGATAGCATTTTTTTGTTTTGTAACACAAGCTTGTAAGTGGAGAGAGGGTCACATGTAAATAATAACGCTTGACAAATGTTCATTTGATTGTGTTTGCTCTCACAATTCTGTCTAGTATGAGACAAATTCTTAGGCAAAAGAAATTTTCATTAGGTGCAGAAGTTGAGGAGAAACACCCTGTGTACGGTGGGTCATATATATCAAGTTTAATTGTAGTAAGTGTAGGCCTACAGGTCCTTCTTCCCCATAAAAATTCTCTATTTTTGTTTTATGGCAGCAAAGGCTATCTCCTGGCTAAAACAGAGTTAAAGGGCCAATTGCATTGGTAGAACAAAGTACAAAAAAAACACTTGCATGACAATAATAAAATATCCTAATTAAGTCAAAACCAATCCTAGTTTCTGTTTAGAGGCCTGTTGAAGTGCCATTTTGAATGTTGCCGGTACGACTGAAAAAAAGGAATTTAATTTTCAATTACATGAGCATACAAGTCACCGGAAATCTGGAGAGTGACTCAACTAAACCATTTTCAACTATTACTGATATTTTTTTTGCTGCATTTGTCACTGTCAACGGTGATCTTGGGGTCAGGCTTACTGAATTCAATAAGTGCAATGTGTTAAATGATGAGATAAAAAGTCCTAATGTGAGTAATTCTTGCAAATTTGTAATATTAACCTTAATTTTGTTATGTAATATTAAGATCAGTGGTTCAATCAATAATTTGGATCTTTATAGGAAAACAAATTTACAACTGCAAATAATGTAAATGTATGTTTTTGTTCACACTGAAAGTTTTCATCATACTATCCTCACTACATCAAGTCTCAATTAACGTTGCATCACTTGAAGAGTATGGCCACAGTCAGTGGCCATTTTGTCAAATAAGATGCTACATTTAGTCTTGCATGTCAGCTGTAGTTACTGTTGTTGACAGACAACAGGCCCTATAATGCCTAGAACTCTGCTCAGCCTCTGCTGGCTCCAACACAATGGCATCTTTTAAGAAGGCTTTCTCAGCCGGCCTCTTATCTGGGCTATCAAGTGTAGTTGCATTCCTATCTCAATTTCAGCAGTCCTGAAACTCCATCTTGGCTGGGAGGTGTGTTCCCTGTAAGATTGAATATAAAGCGCAAGGTTTTTAGCACAGAAGAGCAAACATTCTTATGCCGTAATAATTGGAGTGTGGTGGAGTACATTCTCTTATTTGGGAAAGTACAACAGTTCAGCTTATACCACAAAAACAGAATCTCAGTGATGACTATAAACTGCGGGTGTCCTGGCAGACCTTAGAAAAAAATCAGTGGTAATGAAATGCAAGTAAAAGTAAATGGAGTTGATAATTAACTGGTTACAGGTAAGGTGAAGGTCAACCTGTCACTGGCTCAAGAAGACCAAACCAACTGAATCTAGCCAAAGCCAACAAAGCAGTTCATTTGGCATCATTGCACTTCATCCATAGACCCTACATTATAATGAAAGGAGTCACTGATGAGTCCGATACACGTGGGACATTACAGCTAATCACCAGAAAAGGAGTTGTATTATTATGAGTCATAGTGCAGAAAGTAATCTCTTTAGAGTAAGGTCAGTTTGTACTGTGACTTGAGTGGGTATCATCACATGTCCAGTGGGAACAGTCTGTCACCAGGCAATCTGTTACACTCAGCAATTATAGTACACGCAACAGTAGAGTGTGACACACCTGTGGTTTCTTCACATTGCATTGTTTCGTGGAAGCCTTGTTACTTAAGTCTTGTACATTTTTCTTTTACTCACCTATTTGTAGGATGCAAATAGAACAAATTTTATTTTAAATGTCACTCTTCATGCTCTTCACAACCTTTCCTGCTCAAAAATGTATAAAGTCCGTAAGACCTATCTAGATAGTCTTTTTAGTGAGTGTTTATATGAAATTAAAAAAAAAAAAAAAACATTGAAGAAGTAAACTTTTGCTCTCAAGGCCAAACCTTGTATCTTATAATCACACATTTCATTCATTCTCCTTACATACTGTAATAGATTCACTGTGACCTTTCTTTGCCCCGCCCTTGTTTTACTAGTTTCGGTTTAACCAGTTTAGCCTCTCTCTCTGTTTACTCTATATAACATGCGCCCGTAGTACCTGTGGGATCAATTTGCCACTGTCCTGACACAAGTCACTGACTGTCTTTGCAGCATCTTCATTCTATTAGAGGGAACAGCACAGAGTTGTCTTCATGTCATCTGATCAGGATAGCTGCTACCTGTGTAAGGAATACCTCAGGGATTCTGTGTCCATCCCATGTGGCCACGTCTTCTGCTCCATTTGCCTGAAAACATACTGGGACCATGCTGACCACACGGGTTCATTCCTCTGCCCACAGTGCAGGGTCACCTACAACAAGAGGCCCACACCAAGACGCATGGGAGGCTCCCGGCACTCCACCATCCAACGTAACTCTGAATCTTTTCCACCGCCGCCCCCGTCCCCTGACTACAACTATGCAGGACCCCAGGATGTAGGTTGTGACATCTGCATTGGCAAGAAGCACAAAGCCATCAAGACCTGCCTGATGTGTCTGGCCTCCTACTGTGAGAAGCACCTCAAGCCTCACTTTGAGTCAGCCACTTTTAAAAGGCACAAGCTGGTGGATGAAATCGGCCACCTGGACAGGCAGATCTGTCCCCAGCATCAGAAGGGTCTGGAGCTGTTCTGTCGCACTGACCAGATGTGTATCTGTGTGCTGTGTACGGTGAAAGAACACAAAGGTCACGACATGGTTTCTGCTGAGCAGGAGAGGGCTGAGGAGCAGGTTGGTATCTTTTTACTTAAACTGACAACACAGGTTTTTCAGACTGTCAGTGGCTTCGCAACAGGAGTCCTAAGAATGCTGAAATGTGCTTTGCTCAATATGACAAGTATTGTGTAATGTACATGAACATTTTGTCATTTGTGAGTCATATCATGGTTCATTGCACAAGCGACACAGTGGCAAGTAATGCATGAAAGACCAGCTTACAGTAGACGAAACAAGCTCATTAACCAAAGCCTCAAGCATTTTGTGAGACTCACCCAAATGAAATAAGTCTACTACCTGCATGTACAAAAAAAATTATTGTGTATGATTTTTACATGAGCTGAGCTGTACACTATTATTATAAAGTCTAATGTTTAAGTTTAAGAAAGCTTGAATAGATGATTTATTCTAAATGAATGGGAATCATCAATGTCAAGAATTTTTGTTTTTCTCTTAATAGCAACGGCTGGGTGCCACCCAGGCTGAGATCCAGGAGAAGATTCATGACCGGCTCAAGCAGATGGAGGAACTAAAACAAGCAGTGGACTCGCTCAAGGTTTGTGCCACTATCATCCATCATGCAGTTAAAACCAGACTAACCACTACAGATTGAATGGAAGGTTAAATCAACCACCAACTCAGACAACATTCCTTCATGTTGGGGTGATGACAGCTTCCCTCAGTGTGCTAGTAAAACCAGTGTGACACCCAGCTGACTCACTGCATACCTCCATGTCTCCTGTGCAGAACTCAGCTCAGAGAGCGCTGCAGGAATGTGAGAAGATGTTTGGCGACATGATGCGCTCCATTGAGAGGATGCAGCAGGAAATGGCTAAGCTGATCTCCTCCAACAAGAGAGCGGCACTCAACAACGCAGAGGGCCACATGGAGCGTCTGAGCCATGAGATCGCTGACCTGAAGAGGAGAGACAACGAGATCACCCAGCTGTCCCGCACTGAAGACCACATCCACTTCATCCAGGTAACTGGATAACTAACTAAACAGAAACATTAGGATACTCAATGTTCAGTTAGATATAGTACCAGGCTCACAATACGATTTCGCCACAATGCCACCATCCAGCCATCTATTTTCTAAACCGCTTATTCTGTTCAGGAGGCTAGAGCCTACCCCATGATGCATTGGTGTTCCACCTTACACAGCTCACCAGTCTATTACATAGACAGACTTACAAAACTTCATATTTAATACAACATACAACATATAGTCACACTCTGTATCTCCCACCTTTTCTTTGTTCACTGTACATTTCAACTCTAAATGTCAGTTAGATCTAACTACTAACTGAAAATGTGAGTTATGGTGTAAAGTGAAAGAAAATGTGGACAAATTTAAAGCATACATTATCTTAACGCTGTGCTGTTTTTTCCTAATTAGAGCTACCACATGCTGATAGCTCAGACAGAGGCTGAGGAGCTGCCTACAGTGAGCGTCAACCCCTACTTCACCTTCGGCCCAGTGACTAAGGCCGTCTCTGAGATGAAACAGCACTTGAATGAATTCAGCAATGATGAACTGGTTAAGGTAGCCAAGGCAGGTGAGTGTGGTGCCGGCATCAAGACCTTGTTGTTCTAAGTGACAGAAAAATACAAAAATGGTGGTTTGATATCATTTCAATCCTCTGAACATGAAATGAACATATTACCAATTTTACCATGTTCAGATATTCATTTTTTTTTCTTTTTTCAGTCAACAAAATGACCTTCTGTCAACTGGATGAATCCAAAAAGAGACGGTCAATAAGAAGTGAGTCAGCCCTTCAAAAAAAAAAACTTTCCTATTGCTGATTTTTTGTGGACAACAATGTGGTAATAATATTAGTACAAAGAACGTTTACTTTTAATAATTTACAAACTACTTATAGTTAGTCCACTGAGACAGTGTGGCTATAGTATTTAGAAATTATACGGACCCAAATTCAAACTTGAGCATAATTTGACCAGGGGAGAGTCAAATAGACTTACAATTTCCTTTCTATTCAATAGGCTTTGTGCAATCCTGTTTGATGTTTGGTCATTAGAGGGTAGCCTGAGGTCACTCAGCTCCCACATGGTTAAATGTTTACTTTGACCGAGTTTACATTAACACACTTCTCTGATATAGAAAATCAAGTCACATGGTCTTGGATGGTTCAGATCAGCTTCACTGATAGTGTAACAGTCAAAGTATCTGATTTAATACAACCAGAATATCAACATTACCCACATTATACCAGCCTTGATTATCAGTCTTGTGAAAATCATAGAAAGAACACGTGTATTGTGCAGCAATGTCAATTAATTTTCTGTAATTACTAGCATGATGTAATAGAAAGTAATTATCTATAGTATCACTAAACTGATCATATATACATGTTTACTTCCACAGAGGATGAAGCTGCCATGTACAAATCTGTACCAGTCCAGGAACCTCAGTACAGGGAGGATTTCCTGAAATGTGAGTCTCGGCTTCTCTGATACTGTTTTCTGCAGTGACACAGTTAACTGCTCTTCTTGCTCATTTCAATTCATGAGGCAAATTAGATGCTGATGTGGTTCTCTGTCAGACCCTGTGACTGACCACAAAATCTAAATTTAGTAACTACTGTTTGTCCTACAGTGTTGACAGAGACTGGGATTAACTTGTTACAAATATACTGGCTAGCACTTGCACAGCTTTGTGATTTTTACTTGAGTTGCATTTGACAGCATTTTTGTGTTCTATCCTCGTTTTTACTGAGTTCATGAAAAAGCTGATCTTTACTAACCAGTCTGAATAACACCAAAAAAAGAAACTAAAATAAATTTCTCAAATCATACGAATACTCTATTAGTTATTCTGTTAACCAGTTTTTACTTGTATCTAATCTTGGAGGCTAAGAATTTAAAGCTTTGGGGAAAAATGGCCTGGTCATTAAGATCCCTGGAGGAGGTGCTCAAAGGTCATTGGTCTCACTTTACAGTTAAAGATGCTCTTTGTTAGATGGACTTCTGCTAGTGGTCAAACTCAAACAGTGCTGATACCTCTGGCATTCCAGATAATAGGCCGGGCAGATCTAGTCGAGGCCACCGGGTGTCCCACCAACTGTGACCTGCAGACAGCAGGCAGGTGACATCTAATCCCTGGGTTTATTCTGATTTCTGTGTATGCAGTCAGAAGGTGTCCCACTTTTCCTTCAAATCTTGTTATTATGGAAGTTGGTTAACCATCTAACAGAACTAGAAATCCTCATTACATTCTGCCATGCTCTGCAACCTTGCAGCCGGTGATGTAGAGGTGGGGGGTTCTTCAGCTGCTGTGAAACAGTGACTCTGACCATCTTAGATTTTCCTCATTAACCCGAGCAATTTAAGTTAAACGCTCCCTCTTGTGAAGTAAACGTTCACTTTACTTCTCTTTCTTCCTAGATGCTTGTCAACTCACTCTGGACCCAAACACAGCCTACAGACAACTCTACTTGTCTCGAGGTAACAGGAAAGCTTCCCTCAAGAGAGACCCCCAGTCCTACGGTGACAACCCCGCCAGGTTTGACTCCCTGCCCCAAGTCCTGTGTAAGGAGCCCCTCTCTGGAGGCGCCTACTACTGGGAGGTTGACTGGAGCGGGGAGGGGGCTGCCATCGGTGTCACCTACAAAGGCATCAAGAGGACCGGCTATGGAGACAGTTGCCGCATCGGCTACAACCGCAAGTCTTGGAGCCTCTTCTGCTCTGATTCTAGCTACTCAGCCCGCCACAACAAGGACCAAATAGATATCAACCTGCCCTATTCCTCCCGTATAGGGGTGTTCCTAGACCAAGCTGGGGGTACCCTCTCTTTCTACACTGTAGGGGACACCATGTCTCTCATCCACCGCTTTAAAGCATCTTTTAGTGAAGCCGTCTATCCTGGCTTCTGGGTTTGGTATGAGTCGGCCATCACCATCATCCAGCTGTAAAATAGCTCACTTCCAATAATCAATGTACAACAGTGATTCAGTTTTGGTATGGATATACTGAATAAAACTATTATTACTCCGTGATGATATGTTATATTCTATTCTTTTACAAGATTGGAGATGTTCTTTTTTTTAGACTATACAATATGTGTTGAGTATCAGGGGACCTGTTTTTGATGACTGCGAATGTTCTACAAATCAACTTGTTTTATACAAGCTCAGGTGTGTAAAGTGAATGAGCATTTAAATTATTTAAAGTAATGAAGTCTGTACTTGATTGAAATATGTCATTTGATCATCTATAGAGGCTATGATACACTTTTTTCAATATACACACATTTTTATCAATAAACATTTTATAGCAAGGATAAACTGTGATATGTTGTACTTTTACTCCATGCCTCTATTCTCAAAAATTCCCTTATGCTTACTCCCCGCCCCTCAGTTAATCACCCCTCAGCCTGCATAACATGAATACACTAAAATATGAAATAGGAAACGGAAGAAAAAACAGTTTTCGTTCATTCCTTAATTCATATACTTTTTAAAAGTTTGCAATACTAGTATCACCAACATTCAAAATAAATAACAGAATAAAATAATGAAAATAAAATGGATCAACTTGAGACAGGATGAGAGTGAGATAGCGGGTGTGTGTGTTATGACTAATGCTTTGTGTGTTGACAGCAGTGTTGGTTTTGTGGAAGCCTTAGAGGTTTGAGAGGAATTGTACAGAAACAGGTGGGGTGTAACCGAGAACTCCTAAGTTCACACATGGTTGAAACTCATCCAGCAGCAGTTTTAATTGTTTATGGTATGCTGAACTAACCTGTCTGACAGTAAAGATCTTTATCATCTAGTTATTCATTGTCTGGATTTGGGCAGTATTCATGATGCAACACATGAGCTACTATTCATTACAAAAGTAACTGTAAAATGGGCTGAGTTCCACTCGATCGTTGTAGGGGAAAAAACTAAATGCAATTCAAACTGGTGGCCATTTTCTCTTTGCTGAGAGCTATTCTAGAGACCTGGCTATTGACAAATCATGTGTTTAGTTTGAACACAAGCCAATGATTGCACACCAGGAAACATGACAACTGGTGACAATGAGAAACAAAAGATTTTGTGAGTAGTTTGTAACTTTCAGTATCGTCCTCCTGTGATTGTGGAGAGAAGTAGGTTTAGATTATGGAATCCTAGAACTGCAGCCTTAAGGGAAAACTTTGAAGATATCGTGGAGAGGATATGAAAAACTCCTCCAGAAGCCTTTGCCATTCTTCATTACCTCCGCCAAGGAGGTTATGTTATCAGCCACGTCTGTTTGTTTGTTGGTTGGTTTGTTTGTTTATTTGTCAGCAGGATGATGAAAAAGGTACTGAATCAATTGACACCAAACTCGGTGAGGGGACGGGCTTAGGGCAAGGGAGAACCCATTATATTTCAGGGCATATTCTGTATCATTTACTATGAAGTACTTTAATTTTTTTTCTCCGGTCCGGTGTATGTTGTTTGACACTGGCTTTGGTGGAGGTACGCCCTCTACTGAGTGCCATTCTATCTGATATTGTAACCTTGATTTATATGTTTTCTAAAATTATAATTTTCCACGTTTTCCCTATACAGGAGGGCAGACTGAAGTCTGCACCACGCTGCCGCCCACAGAACAAAATGACAATATATATTACATTTTGACGAATGCATGTTGATGTATCTGTGTAAAGCAGCAACTGAAATCAGACAGAAATGGTCTCCTACAGGGGGATTGAGATCAATCACTTTCTCTCCTTCTAGGTACCATGTTAACAAAAATGGCACAATAGTTTGTTTGTTTTTTGTAAATATGGTACCTAGAAGGAGAGAATCCCCCTGTAGACCATTTCTGTCTGATTTCAGCTGCTGCTTTACACGGATACATCGACATGCATTTGCCAAAATGTAATAATGGTTTGGCCAGGGCCCGTCATTGTGCAGAGTTTGCATGTTCTCGGAGGTGCCTGAGCGGGTTTCCTCCGGGTGCTCCGGCTTCCTCCCACAGTCCAAAGACTAGCGGATTAGGTTTATTGCCGACTCTAAACTGCCCATAGGTGTGAATGCGAGCGTGAGTGGTTGTTTGTCAGCCCTGCGATAGACTGGCGACCCGTCCAGGGTGTTTCCCGCCTCTCACCCACTGTCAGCTGGGATTGGCTCCGGCCCCCCCGGAGCCAATGAAAAGTCAGAGACACCTGCCTGCATAATGCTAAATAGCCCCCCCTCCACCAGTGTGTTTTCCAGGTGTACAAATGCCGTGCAAATTTGCCGTAAATTTTGGCATGCAGTGGCTCTGCCTCGAAATTCTCTAACCTGTAAAATCACTTGTGAGCTTTGCTACCTCTAGTGGAGAAATGTATGCAGTGCTTAACAGGGCTTTCACCGGCCACTGTTCACGTTACTCCTGGGGAAGCGTGTGTGTCCAGAGACGATTCCCTGTTGGAGATACCAAACATTCTTAAGCAGTGTGAGAAGTACGGTTCATTGGCTAGACATCACTGCCCAGCTTACCTATGGCTTCGGCCGTGCAAGGATAGACCATACTCTCTCATTTTGGAGTTTTGTACACGTTTTGTATTGTAAGTCCTACACCGTGGAAAGTGATTGTATAGCCTACATACCTGTCTTTTTACACCACGAAAAGTTAAGGGGGAAAAAAGATGTAGTGAAAGACAGGTTTTATTCAGTTTTTAGATACGAGTCATTTTAATTGGAGAACAGGAGACAAAGTAAAATTTAAAAATCTTCGAAGGAATGGAAATATCTGTCTTCGAGGCACCCATCGCTGACCTTAGTCTACACTAAAGTAGTATAGTTTATATGCTCAGTCCACTCAAAAGTCACAAAAGCATAATTCAGACTTCATGATTTCCTCGTCCTGAGTAATTGACCTACATTTAAATGAAGAGATTATAACGTTTCAACCCCCTCGTCATTCTTTACCACCGGGCCTGTAGAGGGCAGTCAGCCTCGCAGCTTGCACATAGAAGAAGAGGGACTCGTTTCTCTTCGGACACAATTACCCCGTGTACCTTAGGAAAGAGGCGCCGCGAGCTCACGTTTTCCACAAGTGTGGCTGCAGAGGTGGGTGTATATTTCATACGATAAATGTAATAAATATAGTACAGCTTAATCGCTTAAGTCTTTTTTTTTAGCACTGTGCGCGTAGCTTAAGTTAAATCCTTCCTATTGGGTCCAGCATGGGGATGTAGCAGTAGTTACAAAAGGCCGAAACCTATGAATGGAGCTAGCTAGTTTGCTAACATAATATTAGTTAGCGTTAGCATTCCATTTCGCCGAACCGGCACTGTGCAGAAGATAGCAGGTTAGAGTTCTGGCTTCCCCTTGTCATTTAACTCAAGTTGAACCTGCCGACACCTCATTGGTTAGTTTATGTAAAAGCGACACGTATTACCCGTAAAAAGCCACAGCAACTTGGCTAATTGGCCTTCGAGACACACTTGTGTTGATGCATGGGGGACTGTAACTATGACAACCGACTGGACAGGGCAGATTCTTCCAACGTTAGTTTAATTTATTTAAACTTCGCCATCTTGGTTAAGTAACTTAATATTCGCTGGTGGATTAGGGATGAAACCCGACGCGGTTTTGAATTGAACAGACCACAAGTATCAACAAAGGTTACGTCCTAAGTACACAAGAGAATAGCTCTGGTCCAGGAGTACACCTACAATGTAATTCTCAAGCAGTTGGCTCATTATAAACTAAAATGAGAAAACATAGGTAAGAAATCTGTATGAGAGAATTTAAAAATGTGTGTGTTCCACAAGATACAAAAACCAATATGAAACCGTAGATCGACACTCTTGTTGATGATGATCAGCCACGTCTAGTGGATGGGGTTCATAAAAACATTTGACTGCCTGTGTATAGGAAAGATGCATAGTACCGGTATGTCAGGAGAGGTTTTGCTCCATTATGTATTTTTCATTCAATGATCTAACACAGGTAATGGAAGGTAGAAAAGCTGGGAGTGGTATTTGTTTATTTCTGTGACACTTGTGCTGTCTGCTTTGTACTTAATACAGATGGCGACTCCAAAGGTTCCAGAGGTTCGTGATATCATGCGGATCGAGAGAATTGGTAAGAATCTATATTAACTATGGGATCCTGACTGTGATGCAGCTGATAAGTGCAAATTAATAGTTTCTTAATGTGTTTTAAAATAGGCCAGCTCTGTTGTATGTTGGTGTAAGTGGTATCTGGTCGTAACTCCCTCTTCCAAATGGTGTTAATATTAATGTGTTAAATTTTTATCTTGTGTTCAGGTGCACATTCTCACATTCGGGGCCTTGGTTTGGATGATGCTTTGGAGCCAAGACAGGTAGAGTTAAGTCTTGGGTCATAGCATGTAGATGTAGGACTCAATCCCTCTTTAGTTGGCATTTAACATCTAAAGGGATGTATTTAGGGACATTTAGAGTACGGCTCCATAAGGAAATCTTGTGTATTTAAAATCCAGTGTATGTCAAGTAATTGTTAGGCTAGCTCAGTATAAGCAGAAATGCTGTGGATTCAAAGACTATATTTGATTACAACACGGAATGATGTGCAGATGTGCATTAATATGTGTTGAATTTGGCCTCAAGGATACCTGTTTGTATTCACCCGCAGGTCTCTCAGGGGATGGTTGGCCAGCTGGCCTCCCGTCGGGCAGCAGGGGTCATTCTGGAAATGATTAAAGATGGCCACATCGCTGGCAGGGCAGTACTGATTGCTGGCCAACCTGGCACAGGAAAGACAGCCATTGCTATGGGTAAGGGCCACACAGGAGGCTTTCCAGAACACAGTGTAATTTCATCCTCCTCCCCTGGAAGTGATATTGTTGCCTTGCATTGATGTGTTTTTTGGTTTAAATTATATTTTTGTAAAGCAAGAGTTCCTGCTCCCAGATTGAGTTGCTGAGCATAAATTTGTTAAAAACTTCCTTTTTTATGCAGGCATTGCCCAGTCTCTTGGCCCTGATACACCCTTCACAGCGCTGGCTGGTAGTGAGATCTTCTCTCTGGAGATGAGTAAGACCGAGGCACTCAGCCAAGCTTTTAGAAAAGCTATCGGAGTGAGGATCAAGTGAGTGCACAAACACAATGATTGTGTTTTCGTAATTCGTATTGTTTGAAATGAATTGCTGTTCACTGTGTTTGTTTGTTTTTAAAGAGAAGAAACAGAGATTATTGAGGGAGAGGTGGTGGAAATTCAGATTGATAGACCAGCTACTGGAACGGTAGGTTGCTTACACTGTGGTTGGCTGTTGCCTCTCTTTAGAAAATATTTGAATGAATAACTATGTGAATCCCCCGCTTGGCATTATTTAAAAACGACCCACTTGGATTATCCAGTTACTGAAAATACTTTGCCTTCTATCAGGGTGCCAAGGTGGGCAAGCTGACTCTAAAGACTACTGAGATGGAGACAATATATGACTTGGGCAACAAGATGATTGACAGTCTCAGTAAAGAGAAGGTACAAGCGGGGTAAGTTAATCTCTTGTTCGTGGATCTTTACAGGGTCTGTTATCTTTATGTATTCTACATTTTCATAACACTCAGGCCTGATCGACAGCCATATGTGAATTAAACGGTATTTCTTTGTTGTCTTTCAGAGATGTTATTACCATTGACAAAGCCACCGGAAAGATCAGCAAGCTGGGCCGCTCCTTCACCAGAGCCAGAGATTATGATGCCATGGGAGCTCAGGTGTGCTGTCAAATCACTAAAATCCAGATGCTGTAACACAGGAGTTTTCTCCTTAAAATAGTGTACAATTGAATTATGTTTAAAAAAATGACCAATTTTATGTGCAAAGCAGTATTAGGTTTTTAAAATGCACAATGATAGAGTGGATATGATAATGATCCCACCTCTTTCACTCTGCTGCTATTTGCTGTTGGCCATTGTCCATGGTGGATTCGCAAAATCCATTTGCTAAACCTTGTTTGAAATAAACTATTTAATATAGCAATACTGTATTTGCAGAACAGTGGTTCATTTAATGAAGCAGATTTTTTTAACTGAAATTTATTGTTTTTATTACCTTTTTTATAGACACAGTTTGTACAGTGTCCAGAGGGAGAGCTGCAGAAGAGGAAAGAGGTGGTCCACACAGTGTCCCTCCATGAAATCGACGTCATCAACAGCCGTACACAGGGCTTCCTGGCTCTCTTCTCTGGAGACACCGGAGAGATCAAGTCTGAAGTCCGCGAGCAGATTAATGCTAAAGTGTGTGAGTGGAGAGAAGAGGGCAAGGCAGAGATCATCCCAGGGGTAGGTTCAATTGTGTGTGTGTGTGTGTGTGTGTGTGTGTGTGTGTGTGTGTGTGTGTGTGTGTTTGTATTTGTATTTGTATTTGTATTTGTATTTGTATTGGCCTTGTCCGTGTGATTGTACTCGACTGATTTTTTTCCATGTGTGTGGCCCCAGGTGTTATTTATTGATGAGGTCCATATGCTGGACATGGAGTGCTTTTCCTTCCTGAACCGTGCCCTGGAGAGTGACCTGTCCCCAGTTCTCATTATGGCCACCAACAGAGGCATCACTCGGTACTGTTTGCATCTACGTTTATCTCCCATCTCATCATTTGAGATATCTCATTTAGGAATGTCTGATACCATTCTGGGCATGTTACATTTCTTATAACCTGTATATCTGGCTCCTGTAAAAAAAAAAAAAATTAACTTAGTTTTAAAAAAATTCTCTGAATAAGAATTAATTCTTCAAATCTCTGGCATTTCTTTTCAGTTATTTTTAATGTAATTTTGTGGTCACGTGTTCAAATAAAGAAATATCCATATGGTGGATAGGTGATATAATTTTACAAAACAATTAAAAAAATGTTAGTTTTGAGGTGTCACTATAACTCTAAATATTTATCACATAATACTGAATATCCTCCCTTTTTTTTTTTTTTTCAGTATCCGTGGTACAAACTATCAAAGCCCTCATGGCATCCCTATTGACCTGCTGGATCGCCTGCTCATCATCGCCACCTCGCCTTACACCGAAAAAGAGACGAGGCAGATCCTCAAGATCCGGTGAGAATCTGCACTAAACATTCACTAGCAAACTTTGTTTCCATCTTCCCAGTGTGGAAATTAATTAAATCTGCATGGGTTTTATTTCAGGTGTGAGGAGGAGGATGTGGAGCTGAGTGAGGAGGCTCACACCGTCCTGACTCGCATTGGCATGGAGACGTCGCTGCGCTACGCCATTCAGCTGATCAGCACCGCAGGACTGGTGTGTCGCAAACGCAAGGTTAGCTCAGTCTGGACAAGCAGATTTTTATTCCTGCAGCTGTAATACATGTCGCTGTCATCAACATCTGTAAGCAGATGTTTTTAATCAAGATATTTCAGTTCAGTCATGATTGCCATTAGCCTTCGTGTTGAGGTTACCTGTGTGTTTTTGGTTCTTCAGGGGACAGAAGTTCAGGTGGAGGACATTAAAAGGGTGTATTCTCTGTTCCTGGATGAGGCCAGATCCTCTCAATACATGAAGGAGTATCAGGATTCCTTCCTCTTTAATGAAACACGTGAGTTTGCTGTTCATCCTGTCTGTCTAGCACAAGTTACATCAAAGTCCAACAATGCATCAAAATGCTGTAACAGACTCTTACCCAGGGGCACCTTCTGGAATCTGTTGCAATCATCAGAGAAGATTTCCGTTGTCATATGCTCACTAAAACTGCTCTCCGTCATGCTGATAGTAGAGAAGAGAAGAGATACAGTAACTCAGTTTATCTCCCCAGTAGGCTTAGCTCTTCCCTCACGTTATTTCAAATAAAATAAATAAATAAATAATGACTTGTACATTATCTGGTGAATAAGCAAGATACATTTGTTTTTACATTTCAGAAATGCCTCCAATGGACACCTCATAATGAAGATGACTGCTTTGTTTTCCTACTCTGTGAAGTTTTTATGTTGTCGATTGTTGAATTACATTTAAGATAGAATTCAAATGTATGAAATTCCTTACATGTTTCTTCTCTGTTCAACATTAATATTGTTTGAATTAAAATGTATTAACGGAAATTTGGCTTAATTCTAAAATTAGCACAGTTCTGTTCATCACCGAGGCCTTGTGGCAGGAATATCCATTCCTTCAGTTTTTTTTTTTTTAAAATCTTTACAATGGTTTATTTTTATGAAAAATTATTAAACTGGCTTTTATAAGCAGACTCTTGCTTTTTTCTTTGTCACTTAGTTTTGTACACTACAAAATAGATTTAAATGGTTAGAAATCATTTGTTGGAACATCTTACCACAAGTTTTGATTCATTTTAGATTATTTGATGCAAATGAACCATAACTCAACAAGCCAAACTAGTTCTCACTCACACCAAGACTATTGTTAGTCCAGGGTTCTGGCCTACATTCACAACCCCTGGAAAGACTAAAACCTTGAAGTCCTCAATTCACAATTATGTGAAAAGCTTTAGATATAAACAAAATTATTTTCCCATTATCTTTTCATGCTTGTAAACAATAACCATTTTAGCACTGTGCTATGCAGTATAAAAGCTCCACAGGCCACATTACAGATAATTTAAGTTGAATGATGGCATTAAGTCCCATTTAGTAATCTAAATGAATTTGCCATATGACACCTGAGCACCAAACAGTAAAATATGTCTTAACAATAAAAAATATCTATATGCGTGTCATGATGAAGATTCAAGAAAAGAGATTGAGTTTTTTTTTTTTTAAATACTTTGTTCACTTTTTCAAACCTCTTCAATCACTTCTCTTTACCAACATGCAGCTCAGCATAACAGTTAATCGCACCTTCAAAATGTACTAATGTAACCGCAACACTACATCCACATCTCAGGATCAACTCTTGCATCATAACACTGACAACATTTGTCTCCTAACAAGAAAACTTAAAAAAGTCACTTGACCTAAAAAACAAAGCTTCCATTAGACCAGAAAGAATGGCACCTCCTTACTGCATGGATTCTTACCTTACCTTACAGTATATGGTACAAAGATTTAAACAAAAATGCTGCAATGTGTTCTATTTTTCTAAATTCCTAAATTTAACTAATTCCTGTAATGCAGTACAACACAAAAGTATACATTCACTATACATGTATAGCTACAGATATTACTATACAACAGTGCTAGTCAACCCCATGTTCTCATCAACATCACACTTTATGTGCCTCTAAATGTTTCTTGTTGCCATCTAGAAGCTTCTTGCACATGTCTGCTGGTAGTTTCTGCTGCTCTTCCATTGCTTTGTGTTCAAGCTCTTTTAAGTTTGCAGGAGTCCCTCTTGCAATGGGTCTCTCCAAAGGTTTTCAATGGGATGTGGTCAGGACTCATTGCTGGCCAATAAACAATCCATCTTTTCCTTTTCAGCCAGTCTTTAGTGCTGCTGGATATGTGCTTTGGGTTTTCTGACACTGGTCCACACATTTCGCTCTAAAATGTCTTGGTAATCTTCTGATTTCATCATTCCGTTGATACATTCAGTGCCTCCAGTACCAGAGGGTGCAAAGCAGCCCCACAGCATGATAGAACCTCCACCATGTTTTACTGTAGGTAGGATGTTCTCCTCCTTATGGGCTTCATTTCAAGGCCTATGAACAAACTGATGCACTGCATTCCCAAAGAGCTCTACTTTGGTTTCATCTGTCCTTACAATATTATCCCAGAAAGACTGTGGTGTATCTATGAAAGATTTTGTAAACATTAGTCTTGGCTTTTTGTGCCTCTCTTTCAATAGTGGTGTCGTCCTTGGCCTTCACCAAGCCCTAAACCACCACTCCAGATTGCTCCAGGTCAGCCTAAAGCTCTTTAGATGTCTTGTGTGGTGTTTTTTCCACATACACCTTCACAGACTTCTCTTATGGAGTTTCTTCTTAGCACCATGTCCTGGAAGCATCTTAACAGTTTTATGCCTGTGAAACTTGTTGATAACATTACGAATTGTTGAAACAGGGACTTCAAGATCTTTGGCAATCACCTCGTAGCCTTTGGAACTGTTATGGTTATTGATAATAACATTTCTGATGCTCTCAGACAGCTCTCTTCTCTTCACCATTGTGAAGAAGAAACTGGAAACAATCAGCCCCTTTTTATGCAGTAAAATCATCATTCATTGGTTAATTCAGGTCATGTGAACACTGAAAATTAAGCAAATGTGAGTCTTATGTTTTTTATTTTGTTTGAGAAAGTAATTGAAATTCATCAAATATTATCGTTATTGTGTTGAGCGTACATTTTTAATTTACCCACATTTGAAAGTTGATTTGAATATATTTCTGAAGATATTCAAAACTCTGTAATTAATATTCAGGGTTGCCAATAATTTGAACCAGGACTGTAATAGTTTCATAATTGCTACCACAAGGTGGAGCCAAAAGATCTCTTTTGTAGATATAATTTCTGCAAACAATACAATATGCAAACTGTGTTGAGATTAATGTTAGCCCCTGCCATGCTTTTCAATAAGCAAATCAACAGCAATTCTCACAGTCTAAAAATATCTCCTTGATGCGCCGTTTAATTTATCAAAGCCGTCTTACTTTGTGGTGGGTGTGAGCTTGCATTGTAAATGACTGCAGTCCACTACAGATGCTACCCTAAATGACTGCAGTCCACTACAGATGCTACCCTGCACACACACACACACACACACACACACACACACTGTGGAAAAGATTTCTGCACAACTTGATTCTTCTGTACTTAAATCATAAATGCTTTGTACTGCAAATCAACCCATCCTTTTTTGTAGTGTTATTCCATTATGGCTTTGGATATGTTTAAGTCATAACTGATAAGATGGTATTCATCAGGTCGACCTTTTCATTTGCTGTTACGTCTGATTTGGTCTAAAAACAACATTAATTAATTAAAAAAAAAAAATCATAATTTATTCACAAAGATTTAAGTATGCAAGTCAGAGAGACTTACTGAAAGAATTCTACTAAACCCACAACCATACTCCCAGACATGAATATTACTCTGCTGTCCAACAGCAAGATGCTACATTTCTTTCAAAACCAATTAGAGTAGATGAATCAATTTTACCAGCACAGACTATGAGAGCATTGCAGAATTTCTCATATTTAGTGTTGGTGGGAGAGAGTACTGCGTGGATTACCCTGCTGCCATAAATCCCCCTCAGTCCCACAAGGCTGCTTTTGGCTGCTGCCTACTACTGCATCTGATGGATTCAGTGGTTGGATTAAAGCTGGGATAGACTTCATGAGGGTTCAGTGTTTTGCAGGGTGTGTGTGTGTGTGTGTGTGTGTGTGTGTGTGTGTGTGTGTGTGTGTGTGTGTGTGTGTGTGTGTGTGTGTGTGTGTGTGTGTGAGTGAGTGAGTGAGTGAGTGAGTGAGTGATACTTCTCTCTTAGGATGAACCCACCTTGTTTTTTTAGCATTTACAGCGGGCGTTTTCTGACCGTCGCTCCAATACACAGTTTACTTGATGTTGTGTTAAAATGTGGAAAACCTTAATCACAATTTAGAGAGACAGGGAACTGAGGATGATTACACAAGTCTCAGTGTAATTAATATTCATTTGCATAAACTTGACCCGAATACATTTCTTTTTCTTCAATGTCAATGTGACTCCAAAAGCATTTTTGGCAGATAACATTCAACTCAGCCCCCCTAGGTGTGAGTTTTCTTGGATTGGTTCCCACTCTTTGTCCACACACCATTGTCCACAAGCTACAAGGCTGCACAGCATGCTAACATATTGTGGCATTTTGCCTGCTGCACATATTTGGGTGCCCTTTGTCTCCACCACAGTCAGGCCATGCTAGCATTCTGCAAATTGTCCTGATTACAAAACCCTACCTCTCCATCTCTTTGTAGACACATCTATTACCACCGGCCAATGTAATTCTGTAGGTAATACAGAAGTCAATGAAGGGCTTTTCAAACACAGCCAGTCTGATGACTTTCACCGGGGTCACAATGACAGGCAGGAAAGCTTTCTACACTATTGACTGAGTTCACTGGACATTCTTAAAGTCTAATGAGGCTTTCAGTATGAATGTCATTAGCTAAATGTGTCCACATTAGAATCACTTCCATCAGTCCTGAAATGAATCGACTCGTTGATCAATTGAATTGATCTGAGACATTGTCACCTAAAGGCAGACTTGGAAAATAGATTCTTTTCAAACTGGATTTTACCACAATAGACAAATGAGAATCCTGTTGAAATTCCAACCATCACAACATGAAAATCAAAGATAGTGCCAATATCTACAGGATTTAATTATTTTTGTCACCATCTCATGATGCAACTTTAGTTCATATTAGTAAGACATTGAAGTTAAAACACAACTTTCACTGAAATAGCAATGTACGTGGTGAATAAGCCTCTATTGCACAATCCCAAATATATGTAATTGTCAAATGTTTAAATTGATCACAATGTTTTAATTGATCACAAATAGGGCTCATTCAGGAGTTTTAAAATCCCTTTGAATGTGATTGGGAATTTATTCCACTAGAACTTGTGCTGATTCACATGTCTTTACCTGTTCTCTTTATCTGTCTTGGCTTCCAAGTTACATTCGACTCTTGACTCGACCCCTCGGATGAGCGTTGATCTGAGAGAATGAACACTCATCAACAAGCATCTTTGTGCATAGATACATGTGAACATGCAACTTTACTGTGAAAAAAAGGTAAGAAGAATCTAAGAAACAATAATCAATACAAGCATCATGTATATTCATTCTTTTTCCACCCCTTTAGCATATTTTCTAAACTACCATCCTATACTATTTATTGTTGTGTCTCTCTTGCCACATTTTCTTTTCTAATGTCATTTTCCTTAAATAGGATTTTAGGACTTAAGCACTATTTGGAATGTGTTGCTCATGAATGGACAGAATTTGAGTCAATTTCCTGTGGTTTCCAAGAAAAAATAAATCTTCATCCTCTCTCTCTGACTGCCATATGTGAAAAAGGGAAAGCATGTGATTCCTGTGGTAAAATTAGAGAGTGAGGTCATTTGAAGTGCATCATACTGTGCTTTCACACATGGTAGTGATTGTGTATATTATTTGATGTTGGAAAAAAGGATTAAGTGACAGAATCCTGCTACATCAGATTTGATGCAAAGTAAATTAAGGAATTATGTGAAAAGAAAATACTGATTCAATATGAATATATCATATGAATGATATAGTAGATGACTTTTAAATAAATGAGGAAATTGCAATGAACACTTTTGCCAACAATCTTTTTATAGATTTCATTGTGATAGGGCTACTTATAATATTTTAAATTAGACTTTTTAACCACGTCAGGGAAATTTGCACCATTGAGATCAATTTACCTTTTATTCCGGTGTGATCCAAAGGGTTTTTAAATCCATTTTGTAGCGCAAGTGAAAATTCACGAACTTTTTGGGTGGACTAATCTGAAGGATGAGTGGCAACATGCAGTCAGTTTCACCATCATTGTACAGTGTGCAGTCCCTGGTAGGTCACCTGCCATCATGCATAATCTATCAACCCCATTCATCACTCATTTCAGCGCGCTCCTTCAATGACATTCATTCATTTTTGGTATACAGCCCTCTGCTCTTGTTCGTCTGGTTCTGTATGAAGTGAGGAAAGTGAGAGAAGGGAGGGAGTGCATGAAAAGAAGCCCGAGTGAGGCAAACCATCGTAGTTCAGCTGAAGTTTTGGTCAGGGGAGTGCTTGGATAATGTCTGATATAAACAAAGGTTAATGGATAGAGAAACAGTGTATGTTTATTAGAGGGACCCAGACAAAGGGACTGGAAATGGAATAAGAAGACAGTGCTCATCCAGGATTTATTTTTTTGCTTATTAAAATGGAGGCACGCATACTTGAAGTGATAAATCTTGTGAAGAGGCAACTTATTTGATTTGTGATCAAGTCAGTGAGGAATTAATCATAAGAACTGAGATGATTTAATCTGCATTCATACTGTCTGTGTAGTTTCATGACAACCCATCCAGTAGTTATTCAGATATTTTAGTCCACATTGACATCCCTACAGCTGTGCTGCTACTGTGGCTAAAAATGTCAACAGGTTTAAATGAAGAAAATGCTGAGGGTGGCTCTGGACATGTGGGTCTGATGCTTGGGTGTTTGGCACCGAGAGGTTTTGCTGTAAAAATTCTCTAGCTGGACAAATGGGATGCTGCACATTGTAGGTATTCAGATCAAATACTGCAAAGTATCAGAGCATAACCGATTGAACCCAGTTAGCGAGCACTTAATTACCCAGGGAAGTGCGTATTAACCTTGTGTGTATTCCTGGATTGAAGCCCTTTTAATTACACGGCACAAAAAAAAAGGAATATCCTGGATTCGTTTTTTAAAAAGCTATCCATGTTGTGACGAGTGATACTGAAATGAACTCACTTGACCTCTTGTTCTCTTGCAGAAGAGTGGTGGTGCATCTTAAATTCTGCGTGTTCCTCTGGGTGTGTACTGTTTGATCTATTAGCGTGCATCAGTGTATTTGTGGTTTCTTGGCTGTACACATCTGTGTATAAACTGAAAGAGACGACTATTTGTTATGTGTGTATGTGTGTACATTCTGTATGTATACCGTGTAACTCGCTCTTTTGCTTCCATTCACACAGAGCTCTTGCCATTCACTGCCTCAGCCTTTTTTCTGCACTATGCACACAAGTCATTCATAAAGCTGCGTTTCTGCCTCTCCTTCACGTGTGCAACACATAAATGCAGATGCTACCATGTACACATGGGCACATGCATAAATAGCCTCTAGAGGTTTTTCTGAATCAGTTTATGCTGCAGTGGAGCAGTAGTTCTAAATATGGCATCATGTGAGCTAAAAACAGCAACTAAAGCCGACCAACATCATTCACTGTTTACCAAGTCAAGCATAAGCTCATGTTTAATTCAGAAAACTCTGGTATTCATAACTCACACTTGCTGCACCCGTGACACTGAACCCACTGCGGCACATAACAAGCACAGTTGCGGTAACACTATTCCACTGTCAATTTACATTACACCCTTGTTAGTAAGCATGCAAATCAAATTAATCCCTCATCACATTGGAGACCTCACTGGCACACTTTGAAATGAAGCCACTGCTTCTAGGCCTGATGGGAGATGAGGAGTGATCATTAAAAACTGGCTGGCGGGGAATTACGTCTTCTGCTGCTGTGGCTCCAGTGACAGCAGGCCTGACCATTACTCACCATTTAAGTCTTCTCGAATCATTTGCATTGGTTCCTTCATTGACATTGCTCAGCCCACCATGAAGCACATTTCTTATTCATTCCACATGGGCAGACAGCAAAGACGAAAAGGACATCTCATGCTTCCTCTGGAACATGTGTCGGCTTCTTTAATGACACAGCAACGCATGCAGAGCCATGCATTAATGCAGACTCTGACAGCTTAAGGTTAGTTGGCTCCTCAGGCCTGACCATCCATTGACACAGGAAAGCAGTGATGCTCAAGACTGGGAAAGGAAGTGGAGGAAGAAAATCTCTCAGCTATATGATGTTCACTGTGGAAACAAATGTAGACCTCTTCTGTACAATGGATTTGTCAATGACTGCTTTTATTGTCTGCTTTCTCCAAAAGCAGCTGCTGTTTTTGATTGTTTTTGTTGTGTTTTGTTGTTGTTTAGCAGTTGTTGTGTCTCATTGTGGTTTCCTGTCTACATAAGAAATATGGTATGAAAACAAAACATATTTTTAAAATGTTAATATTCAATAACAAATACCATGTCCTGTCTATTAGTAATGCTATTTAAGTTGCTGATAAGAATCTTTTGTTTGTTGATTATTTTATTTTGTCAGCTACAAAGATAATATGTGGTGTATCTCAAGGATCAATTTTTGGACCACTTCTATTTCCTTCTAAAGAGTAGCGTGTTTGTAAAGTTCAGTGGTGGAAGAAGTATTCAGATTCTTACAAATACAGGTAGCAATACGACACATACACACACACACACCTACAAACAAAAGTCCTGCATTTGAAATCTCACTTGAGCAAAAGTACAGAAATTTTATCAAATATACTTTAAGTGGCAAAAAGTAAAAGTTATATATATTATATAAGTCATTATATAAGTCATTATACAATAGAATGACCCCAGTTATTATATTATTGGTGCAGTATTATTGTTGACACACATGTAAGAAGCATTTTATTGTTGTTTGTATATTTTTGGGTGTTTAAATCTACAACAATGTTGTATGTCCGGGTTTCAAAAATGTAGTAGACTAAGTCACATTCCTCCATTGGTCACGTTCAATATGTAGCTCTCACTTTGTACAACTACAAAGTGAGAGCCATGAGGAGTTTAATGACTTTCTGACAAGCAAAAAAGATCTCCTTATCTTCAAGTGTAATTTTACATAAAAGAAAAGTAATTTAATTTAGGATATAAATGCACTTAAACCACTACATAAATTTACTTATTTCTCCTACTGCCGCTCACAATTTCCTGGTCTGCTACATTTCTGAGGTGACGTTTCATTGCCATTACTTTCTGTGATGTGAATGTCACTCAGTGGTTTACATTGTGTCTTCTTGTAATGACAATGGTTGAAACCACGAGCTCGTCCTAGCCTCAAGTGAACCTCTAATGGAGCAAAGATCTATTTTTGCCTTTTCCCCTCAATTGCACTAATAGCCTGGAGAGTCATTTGTTATTCTTCATTCTCTGTTACTCCTTGTAATCCCCCATGTTAAATCTCGTTAGTAGGAAGAAATATGTGCTACATGGGCCAGTAGTTTGTCAGTTTGCATGTTTGTCTTCACATGATACAGTGTGTACTGAAGTCTTTGCTCATTTATTCCATGTTTTATATCTGTGGAATACAAAAATTATGTGCTGTGAACCGTATACACTAAAAGCAAATAAATTCCACCCTGAAATGACATTAAAACTTTTGGCGAAATAGATTAGCCAGTGGAAAAACAATCTTCACATACAGATGACACTTTTTAACTTCAGATGAGTTTGGCAATGTGACAACCATCTCGCCAGGAGCAAACGGAGACTTCTATAATGTTTCCACCACACTTGCATTTGTGAAGGTAACTGTGTTTCTACGAAGTGAAGCAGGTTGGAAAAGTCGGTTGGGTGATAACAGAGAGAGGTGAGAGATTCACAGTGGAGGTGTGATACTGAAAACTGCAGATACGTCTGTTTCATGTGGTTTCCTACCAGCCTATTCTGGTTCTGTGTGATCATATGTGCTATGTCTTCCTTTTCCTGATCCGACATCTCTGTGCTGTGTTGGTAACTCTGCATTAATCATCAGGTCCATCTTAATACATGAACGTCTCTACATGCAACAAACCTTTTGTGAGGTACTCTGAAAATGCAGAGGTTCCTAAAGGGATTGTAGCAGTGATTCTTTCTGTCTGAAATCCCTTATTCCGGCTCAGGAGGGTGGCAAATTTTCAAGAAGAAACCTATAAACTAAATGCATTACACTTCTTGCTGAATGTACAAATTCACCGATGAATAGTGTGAATCATGTTTCTTGACAGATTGTTATTTTAAAGCCTCACCATGAAGATTCACAGAGAAATTAAATATGATTATGGTTGGCACCACACCATGATCCTATTGTGTTCTGATTTTATAATGAGATATTGCCACGATGAATCAGTTTTGGTTTTGATTTATGATCGAAACTATTTTAGGTCTGTAATTTAAGCCTTTACATATTTTCAACTTGTTGAAAATATGTTGATAGACCATCCCTAAGCGGGATGGTCTATCCAAAACGAAACAGGCTATTTTCGATCACTCGGAATGAAGTGGAACATAAAGATTATAAGGATCTTTAAATTGTAGGACTGCCAGAATGCTTTGAAGGTAGGAAAACCCCATAGATTTCACTGGCATACTCCTCTGTGCATGGATTATTCTATTTTGGATTGCTCTTTATGAGGGTAAAAAGAAGAGTCTAATATTTTAATATATACTATAAATTACATGTTCTTAATCATGTAACTGTTCAAAGTACTGGCAGTCCATGAACGTTGTACATTGTGGTAGCAATCCGGGTAACGCTTCATTTTGTAGCCTGCAAATTACAATGTAAATATTCTGAACATGCAAGGTACCAGTAAAATATTTAGTACTGTAAAAAGCAAGAAGTACAGGGAATAAGGGGGTAACAAATTTGTGCTCAGGAAGGACCTCAAAATAAATTACACCACAGCACTTTTAATAACTCGGTACTCAAAAATAATTACAGGGTATATACAGGGGACCAACAGCCTAGATGTCCTGTCACAATAGCTATACCATGAAAAGGAGCCAAACTATATATGGAACACTCACTTAGTAAAACAAAAACTGCTTCTAAACTTTAATATAACATATGATGTATTGGCTTTGTTTGCACACACACCTTAAGGGGCCACAGTAGTCCTTATACTATATGTTGTCCAATAAACAGCCATAAAGTTTGTTTCTGAGTGCAAGTATATGTATAATGCTCTGATGATGAGACCATAGAGAATGGTTTACTACAATATGCACACACGTCCTTCTTAAACACAAAGTTGTTACTCTCACATTCCCTAACCTGTTGTCTTCTTCTCCTGTACTTAAATATTTGTTTAGGTAACCCAGAAAGTATTTTATTGAGACCTTGTACATACTAAATAGTTACAAAGAGTGGAAGTGTGGGACGTAGAAGTTTATAAATTTTATCAACATCAACAAATCTTTTACAGTCCTGAGAAATGCGCAAGAAATATGCTAATTCACTACATTATCGAATATTTAAGATGTCGATTTAACAAAACACATAAGCGTATACAAAGAATAAATGTTATTTTCAAGTGTAACATGTGGAGAAATGTTACTTTTGATCTGAAAGTATTGTAAATCAAAAACATTTTTCTGCTTGAACTAGAAGCTGACTTTATGCTTCATGAACAAATGAATAAATTTCAAAAGAACAGGCATGATAACATTTAAAAAAATTGATGGCTTAAACAATGCTGCTTTTAAATCCCAAACAAGCTGACATTTTGAAGCCTCACAGCTATTTTTCAACCTAAATTTACCCTGCGTGTTGTTCAAAGTGCAAATGGAAATTCCAGTGCTCGCTAGAATGGCTCCCCTTTTCCTGTCTACGCCCCAGTGTTTCCTGCCTGCTGCATGACTAGGTGTGTTGACTTTTAGGTTGGAGCGTCTGACTTTGGGGTACGTATTGGTCTGACTGTGGGAAAGGGTGTTGGTTACTCTGGTCATCCACTGACCAAACACTAATTCTCCACTTTGAGCTTCCTTGGGCTCCCATATAATCTTCCCTTCTTCAAACTGAGGGCACGTCAGATAGAAGGATCTGTTTAAAATGTTGCTCTGCCTAATTAAAGGCCTCACAGCCAACATCTCAAGTCTTCTTTTGTCCAAATGCAATGTATACTTACTCCCTGTAGTTGTGCTGCCCTGTCATAGACACGTCCATTAGTGCTATTAGCTGCCATGTTAGGTAACTCTGCCCTTTTTAATGAATGTAGGCACACAGAGGGCCTTTAGCTGACAACTTCCTGTGAAGGTAAATATTATGTTATTTTTTTTCACAGCATCCACAGCACGGATGTCATGTCTGTGATGTGTCAGCACGTCTGTAAACCACTCTGGAGACTGTGAGATTACTCTACACACCGAGCCTTACAGAGGCCTGCCTGACTGCACCTGAACAATACAGTAGTTCATTCACAGACTCTGGCCTTTTTCCCTCACTGTGATAAAAATCAAGCCTTTGTAAGAGAAAAATGCTGTCCAGGTCTCAAAAGTGGTGCGTATTTCAAAATAAAGTATTTCTTGAATTGATGTAACACCTTTGACCTGACTCATCCTTGTGTATCTTCACTGCATTGGAGATGAACAAGTGTATAAATCCGTTCTGACAACAATAGTTGACTTGGTAACACTTTACAGTAAGATGCACAAAATATTGGCTAATTACTAAGAAGTAAGTAAGGATCAAATAATTACTCTGAATCATTCATTTACATTAAAGGTAATTATAGTAATTTGTGAAAAGTGATGGCATTTAGTGCACCCAGAACATAGTAAACATTTTTACAAGCAAATGAGACAAAATGATAGACTAATTATCTACATTAATCACAGTATTTTCCATGCCTATTCCGTAGTTCTAATCTTCTAAAAGCGAATCCCTAAAATTGTCAGCAGGCCCAGTCAGCAACCTAGTAAGGTAATGTGTAACCCGTAATTGTAACCTTGCCTCAGAAATGAGAATGTGTCTCACCAAAGGTGCTGTGGATTAGATGGTTTTACTTGATGCTGTTCAAAGGAACAATTCATATAAGGCAACATCATGGTTTCTGGCCAAACTGGACAGTTTGCGTGAATGCTGACTGACCCGCTAGGTGCAAGAATCACATATCTCAAAAATGATTTCCAGTGCAAAGATTGTTATGGATTTGAATGCTTTACTGTAAATCAAGTTTGCCTGCCGAAGGTCACAACTTTAAAAAAGTTACAAACTACTGCTAATTAATAAAAGAACAGGCCTGAAAATACGTTAGGTTAATGTAAGCTAGGTAATTAATGATCAATTCATTTATATCTGTTAATCAACATGCTGACCATTAGCTGTTCCTAGTTAACTCTGAATCATTAACTCTGTGCCAATTGGCACAAAACCAATAACTAATCAATTCTTTATCTACTAA
Source organism: Xiphias gladius (assembly GCF_016859285.1). Classification (NCBI taxonomy): domain Eukaryota; kingdom Metazoa; phylum Chordata; class Actinopteri; order Istiophoriformes; family Xiphiidae; genus Xiphias; species Xiphias gladius. The sequence continues at coordinate 22,583,312 of NC_053416.1, read as the reverse complement.
TTACTTAAATGTTAGTTACTATTTTTGCGCTCCCTAAACTAAAGTGATACATCATAAACCTGCATAAACTCCTCAATCCCTAAGCAAGTGGAAATGAACTTAACACTCAACTAAATCTACTCACAGATCACTGTTCTTGATCTGTAAAGTAACTTTTTTCAAACGGTTGGGAAAATCTTGCACCTGACATTGGACCTGGGAAAACAACAGGAGAGAACTGGTGCCTATTTATAAGGCATCAGCATCACTAACGGTACGGGATATTACATATGGAGGTAAATGTTTAAGAATAGTGGTCTTTGGTTTGTGGGCATAGCAGACGTACAGTATTTGACACATAATGACATATAACTAAATCTATGACTAATATTAGTTACTTACATGTGAGAACATTTTTTAACTACCACTGGACAGAAATACCTTCGCTGTGAAGTGAAGAAAGCTCTGTATGAAAGTCCCCAAAAATAGATGAAGGGGAAGTAATTAAGTGAAAGATCCTTTCTTGATGGAGGCACTCCTGGATGTTGATTCATTTGGATGTGATGAGTGTTTGTCAGAATGAAGAGAAACAGAGACAACGGGGTGGTATGAAGTGATTAAATAGGTTTATTTGATTTACAGACATGTACATTTTCTATCAACCCCCAGAGGGAGCATCACAGTTCAGTTCTAGAATAATATCTTTTGATTTCACTGACACCTCTCTTGTATTGACTTGCTCTAAAAATAAAAATAAACCTCTGTTTTCTGCTCAACATCAGAAATAGGTTTCTTTATACACAATTCTTGTATGACAAGAAATAACAAATTCTCAAAACATCACTTCAGTGATTATTAACATAGAATTACTCGATACAATGGACTTATACTCCTAAAGGATTAGTGCTAAATCAATCAAATTTGGCAAAGTGAAACGAAGTTCATGACCCATCTGACCAGAGCCAACATTCCTTCTGATGAGAAATGACATTATGTCAGCACTTACTGTGAGCAGGAAGTGACAGACCTCTGTGGTAGAGGCTGTGATGTTGATGCTAGGCTATGGTTCAAATAAATCCCTGAACATTAAGTGTGCAAAATGGTTGGATCAGTTGTTCTTTTAAAAAAAAACATATACAAGAGTTACAAAAATGAATGCAAAAGTAGTGCACCCTAACAATGACACCCATATGTTGTCTTAAAACCATCACATTGCAATTCCTTTTCTGAGAAATACGTGTGAGATGTCCAATTGATGATCACAGTAAACAAGATGAATCTTGGTAATCCAGAAAGGTATTGTGTTGTTTTATCGTGATAAAAAAGGATGAATAAACAGGCGTTCCTAAACCCAAAGGACATATAACAAAGTGTAGTATACTCAAACCTTAAACTTCCCTTTATAGATTATTCTTCATTATGGTAACAAACAAATAAATACATTGCATCCAAGCCATCATTTACAATATATTAAAGTTGCTGCGTGATATAGCTATATATATCTCTATTGTAGTTATTAGAAAAACTTATTTGGTAACATTAAAAAAACAAAAATAAAACCAATAAAAGGAAGGTAAGAAGCTTAGTTCATTAAGAAGATGTAGGTGTGTAAACACGTCGGGTTGGACAGAGTCACATTCAGAGAGCTCCACGCAGTTGGAGAGAAGCTAAAGCTAATGATCTGGCAACAAGGACACAGCCCACACAGCACCCCACACACAGCCGGTGAGTCATGCTCGCACATCAATGCTATAAGAACCACCTCAACGTCTCCCTTGATTCCTCTGCTATGGTCAAGCCATCCTTCGCCTCCTCCTCCTGTGTTTTCTTGGAGGTCTGCAAAGTGCCCCCCCCTCCCCCATTTATGCACAGGTTTTAAAAATTTGGACTGCACTACTGGCTTCAAGGTTTCAGTAAAAATGCATCCACCAGGTGATATACTACTAAAAGGATCCTTCAAGGTGGTTTCTAATGAAGCTTTCACCTAAAGCTTTGTACATACCAGAAACTAGCTGGGGTTTTCCTCACAGATCTTTGTAAGAAATTGCATTCAATTTGCATTATTACATGTAAGATACTGTAATTAATGCATAGAGTGATAAAATCAAATCCAGATTTTCTGTCTGTTGTGTACTACTATTTCCTATGTAAATCTCAAATCTTTCAGAGGGGGATTCCTTGCTTATCCATTATCAGTGATAAGAGGCAGCCATCAGTCTAACCTGGGGCAGAAGGAATTTCGTGTTCCTTTCTGGGATTTTGATTTCCCAAACTAATAAACTGATGAGTGTGACTCCAGCTCTTTACAAAGGTTCTTTCTTCTAATCATGGAATGGGATATCTAAGATTGCAAGGGGAAAAGGTCTCTTTTCACAATGCCTGTTATTGTAACCAGCATGGACTGGACTGGAATCCATCATTACAGGTGACTCTGTGTCTGTGTGGGTGTTGTGTCCAGAAATCAGAGAGCTCCCCATTTAAAGGGAAACCCAGCTCTCTGATAAGGCAGTGTGGATAACAAATGGTTGGTTTACACGAACATTTTTTGTATTGCTTCTCATGTACACAAAAACACAGGTGTTACTCCTTAAAAGCCAACGGAGTAGCATTTCATCTACTTTTGGGAAAAGCATGTACATTATAAATGGTAAAATATATAATCCAGTGTCGCTTTAAATAGCCCAGATTACTTCAGAATCCCTCTGAAGCAGTCATAGACAGTAACCTCCAGTTTCAAATCCAACATCACACAGAAAAAAAAGAAAAAAAAAATCACAAGCAACGTTGTGGAAAATAATGTGCAGAAATCTCATCTCTGTCATGTTCGCTGGCTCTGTCTAGACTGATCTAAGTGCTAAAAGCTACAAATAAAAACACATGTGGGGGTCAAAGGAAACAGCTGTCAATGTGAAAACTCCAATTTTTTAAGGCTGATTCAGTGACCTTTAGACAATAACACTTTTTGGCTCTTGGTTGACGGCTATGTTTACATGCACCGAAAAACTTTGATCGATTATGACATTACCGCATTCATCGTAGCACATAGCACATTTTAACAAGTTGCATCACTTGCTCCACATAACTTGAATTTTACTTTGTGTTTCAAGGTCCAAGTGTTGAAAGCCTGGGCAGAATAAATTGTAGAAAATTTGCATGGGAGCAACATAGACACCAGTGGAGCTTTATGACTGCAGATGATCCATATAAAGAGCTTAATCAAACTAATTCACAGCCAAAAGATGAATTATAGTGTGCATGTAAACATAGACAGTGATGAAGTCATGAGGGTTGTTGGTGGTCAGTGCAAAGTCTGAAGGAATGTAATGATTCTATGGCACTTGGTGCAGATTGACAGCCAATGTAACAGACAGACAGACAGACATACAGAGACAGACTGTTGGACAGACAGGCAGACAGACAGGGCAGGTTCATGATCAGCATTCAGTAGTATGGCATCAGGAGTCGGATTTTGCTGCCCCACCTCCTCCCTGGAAGGTTCAGTGGATCCTCACAGACAGAGGTGAGGAGGACACCAGCTGTCGATTGGATGGCTTCAGCACAGCGCTCTGCGCGTTGTCACCAGCCTGTGATTTAGAGGCAGTTCTAGAAGGGGCAAGACGCTCCCTTGTTCCAGTTCTGAGCAGCCTCCACGAGTGTGTAAAAAGGAAGAGCAGCAGGAGCCAGGAGGAAGAGGATGATGATTGTGGTGATAATAGGAAAGATGGCATGGGTGTAGTTTTAAAGAGGTGGATCAGCTGCCCTCACTTTTTATCTCCATTTTGTTATCCTCATTGGGTTTGGTTGCTCCTTCAGATGGCTCCTCATTTGGTTGTCACCTGAGAGAGAGAAAGAGAGGGAGGGGAGGAAACAGAGTGGTTAGAGTCTGGCCTCACCACAGGACATTCTCATGTAATTAATGTTGAGGTCGAAAGCTCCTGGGCCATCTGTTAGGACCTTCCTGATAACGCCTCCACACCAGGACCAGCCTGTGACCTAAATATTTTCCTGCACACAGCATACCAACACATAACAGTTTGTTTAATGCAGACCCCCCCCACCCCCAATGTGCACAACAGCAAGCTATAAGACACGGCAACACACAGCCAATGTATCTCCTGATGTGCAGACCGGGGCTTTATATCTGATATTGATGTTACTGCGCTTCTGCCTCAGCGTCGCATCAAATGTGCTATTAGGCACGCATACACAAAGATTAACGAAGCAAACATTGTTGGGCAGTTTAATCCATAAGCTCATCATATTTTTATGTTGATTATATGTTATGGATGTAAAATTTTAATTTTCAAAGTAAAGAATAACTATGGATGTTAAGTAAATGTAGAGGAGTATGAAGTAGCATAAAATGAAAATACTCAAAAATTCACTTAAGTACAGCACTTAGGTACTTTCCACCACTGCGGTGTGCCTCGTTTCCATGGAATTAATTGCTTGATTGTTTCATTCATGTAAAGACAAAAATCTGAATACGGGAGGAATACACTGACAGACCATTATTTTTACTTGTTCATGACAAGTCATTCAGACTACTTAAAATGCACATATGTGGGGAAAAAGTGCCAGAGGCAAAACTGTCCTCCAGTTGGCGATGAGGCCATTAAGCGTTCATGGCGCCACGCTCGTGATCTCTTCAGATTGGATGAGAGAAATGGCGGTGCGCCCTGCTGTTTGTTGTGGTCTGTCATTGCGGTGCCCTGGATGCTCCACTACATAAGCTACTACTGCTGCTAAAATAGGATTAGTGCAGGGAGCTCAGCGGAGCAATGTTATGAGCTGGTGTCTTACACCCTCAAACACACGTACACACACCCAGAGACCCACAGACATCTCCAGACGCAGATATAGACACTCGTGCATATAGATACACATGCAGACACACTGATGTGCTCCAGAAAAACAGCTTCATACAAACAAGGGTAATTAGCTTAAACAGGAGGATTAGTGGATTTTAGAAAACAGTGTGTTTTGGTAATACAGATGCAGATCCAATCCTCCCTGGGATGAACCATTTTCCTCAATTATTGGTGCCAGTTGTTGCTGTAAACTCTGTGAATTGTTTTTGGGCCAAACTTAGAATTAAATTGCTCAAATGACAGCGTGACATAGAGATAATTAGAGTTGTGAATGCTTTGATACGTGCAACATTGGCCTGGCTCCTCGCAGCTTCACTATTACCATGCTGGAGACTGTTGGCTTCTCAAGCAAAGGGGAGGTCTGATTGGTTTGGCAAGGGAACAACCTCTAATCAAACCGACTTGTGGTGGTTTTTGGCTGGGAGGATGCAAATCATGACTGAACATGGCCCGGCTGACATTACTATAGATCTGACTGGCTTCACACTCCAGGACAGATGGAAAAAGCAGTGAATGGTCCTGTAAATGAGACCAAAGATGTGTGAAAGAGAGCACTGCTTTGCTCTCTTCCTTTTCACTTATTCATCTGGGCTTCCAGAATGTACTGTGAGCTGTACAGGTCACATCAGAGCCTGGCTGTACATTGCATGTGTGTTTGTGTGTGGTGTGTGGTCTGTGGTTACTGCCCTACCTGGCACTATGAACCCACTGAGCACTGCTGACTGAGGACTCACAACTTTTGTTGAATGATAAGAGTGCGAAGAAGGAAAGTATGTGCCTGCAGCTGTATAAACAATTCTAACAGTTAAAGCTCGGACTGCAGTGACTATATGAGGGTTTTGCCACATGACATAAATTTCCTCCCCAAATAATACAGGACTGCGGTTTACTGAATAAAGGAGCGTGAAGCTCTTCTGTCAGATCTTTTGACAGCACAGATCTTGGGGATGTCTCTGGGAACCTGGTCAGCAGAGGCTGCTTTTCTCTTGCAGAAGAAGTTAACTGGATCTTAGTGTATCTGATCTCCGTCTGGGATTGCATCAACGGAGATTAATAGCTTGTGATGTATAACAGTTTAGGCGATTACTGCTTCTCTTCATCCTCATTTATTCAGTGGTCGTGTGTCTTTTCCTCCAAATTCCTCTCCTTCACTTCCACCCATTGTCAGAAAACATTTTCTTCTGCAGTTTAAATATTCTCCTTAACATACCACAGCTTTTGACAATGGTACCATATATCTTCATTCACCTCCTTCTGTTTCTCTCTTAATTGTTTCTCACAGCATCATGTTGTACCCTGGGTGAACTGTGAACTGTATTGATCTGTGAGTGAGACCCGAGGGAGGAAATATTGTTTGTCACTGATTGGATTATCCTTCAAAACAAATTGGTTGAAAATCAGTCACCCAGGAGCGTCTTGGTGGTTTTGTGGTTTGTCCGCGTTAGAATAGAAATGATTAGTTCACAGGCATATTCAACTCTGACCTCAAGAAACTGTAATCACCTATAACTAGCCCCGCTTTAGCTGCTGTGTGTGACAGAGAACTGATGAAACCCTAAGGCTGAGAGCATAAACTGCCACTGAAACCTGATATGTGTGGCAGCCATGTGTGATATGTGTGCAGCCTTTCATGTCACCTGTCATTAGCTGTGAATGCTGATGCGACCCTGCCAATGGTAATAACACTGCAGTACTTACAGAAAGAACACACTAGAGGTTTTTGCATATTGTAGCCCATTAACTAAGAACTATGTAGCCGTGATACTACAGTAGACTGTTTTCCAAAGTATACTACAACTTTTTGGATGGATTTCCTCCCTTCAGGACTGCTATTCCCTCACATTCATCAGTGCACCATGCAAATCAACTTGCAAGGCTTTCAAAGGTTCTTGTGATGGGCATTTCATCATACTATTATTTTTTTTAGTCACATTTTTATGTGGTGATGCAGCTGCAAGCACAGAGTGTTCGGAACTGTTATTGATAGAATATTCAAGGAAACTTTGACATTGCAGGTTTGGAACTTGGCCAGCTGCACATGAGTATCATCTAATAATAATAAAAGAGACAACAAAATTCCCATTACCCCTTTCACAACATCTGTGTTTGCCTTTGAAAGAAATCCTGTCTGTGCAAATTTATCATGAAAAAATTCAAAGTAGAATACTTGTAAGCAAGCTCAATCAAACCTTTGTTGGAAATTTAGTTGGAAACTCATAATGTCATACTGAAGAAACTTGAAATGAATGGGAGTTGGTTGCGATAAATGCAGCAGTTTACACGTTCATTACCTTTTTTTTAAGCACTCTATGCACATACAGTATTTTGACATTTGTCAATACAAATAAACCCAGATAAACTTAGAAGGAAATGATTACACAGGGGTAAAACCTTAACCTCTTGGCTAACCTTGATAACCTTTACAAATAAGTCACAACAGTTTTCTTGCCCTTTTAATCAGTGAGTCCGAGTTTAATCTTCTTAATCTTTACTGGCTCCCCATTGTCCTACTTTGCAGAGCCGTCTGGTGTGCCGCCAATTATTGTGTCTTTTTTTCCTTAGTTAATAATTGGACAAGTTTTGCACCATGTGTGTGAGTCTGATAAAGACAGGAAGGAGGGAAGGCAGCTCGGGTCTTGATAAGATGCTAGATAGTTGGTGAAATAATCAGCACTCCAAGAATGCTGAACTCTACCTGAGTACAATGGGATGGGAAATGGTCCATTGATCAGTCATTTGTGTATCATCATGTGTGTCACCTCCAGCGTTCACACTGCCATAAAGCTCTGGATAGCCTCTAGTCAAAGTGTCTTTTAAGTCCAGAAAATCTTGTTCTCAGATCTCTGTGTCTCCTACTGAAAGGAGCTCTACGTGATGCCCTCCAGGTAATGAAGAGAGAGCTTTACAAATAAGGACCCTCAAGGACCTTAAGGACCTTATCAACCATACTTGTAGAACTGCTGATGTGAAAAGCACTAAAGTGTAAAAGCTTCTTTATGGAAGAGGGCAATTTACCTGGTCATACCTTGACTGAGGAGGGTGGGCGTGTAAGCTGGCTCAACCTGTGAAGAGAAAAATAGTTTTAGGAATTAAGGAGTCCCAAAAACCTTTAGAAAGCGCCTTTAAAACCATTTGCAGCATTTATTATTCTCTTTATCTGAGTAATTTCTCTCTTTTTTTTTTTTTTTTTTTACTAATTTGAATCATCACAAGCTAACTGTCTTTCTCTGTGTCTCAATCACACTTCATCAGCATCTGCTGCTCTGATACTGCACGCTACAATGCTCAGCCTGCCTTGACCCACACTGGATCTGTTCTGTCAAGGTGCACTGGCACTGCAGACGAGACAGTTCTGCTCTCACACATCACTGAGTGTAAATGTGGACTGGGCGAATGCGTGGGGAGGCATCATGCACTGAACCCGAGCTATAAATGGCAACCCTGCAGCCAAAAAAAGCTAACAACCTAGAAATAATAAAGAACTCTTTAAGGCTGGAAATAGACAGCCGCGCTCCAGTGAGTAACTCGTTCAGCTCCGCGCCTTTTATAAATAGAGCTGAGTATCTGAGGACACACTCAAAGGAGGAAAAAAAAAAAAAAGCTGCAAAACGCTCTGTAAAATTAGGGAGAATTTATAAATTGGGGGCTTTATACCGTGAATGGAATCTATACATATCACAGTCATGGAACAGCCCTAGTTGTACAAAGTGTGGATGTTGTCATCTTTCTTGGTCCCCGAGGTGCTGTTTGCAGCTCGTTACATAAGAGCCGCTGCTGTTTGAGTTTGTTGTTTTTTTCTTCATTTGGATGTTTGGTACAAATCTGTACAGTTCTGTAGACGCTTTTGATAGACTATGTGAGGTATGCAACAGTATGCTTGCTGTGTATATATACCTGGATGTAATCCAACAAGCTGGTGTATGATCAACCCATTTATAGGTGAGGCATACAGGTAAAGGTGGAAATGAACAAGTCAAGTGTTTTGTTTACAGTCAAGTTTCAAATATCATACACCACTCAGCCACAACATTAAAGCCCCTGACTAGTTTTGATGTTCATTCATTCATCATTAATGTGGTGTATGAATGAAGTATGGGAAAATGTTTAGTATCACTTTCTAGTAAGGCAGATTATTAACGTTTATTACTGCAGACTTTTTAACGATGAATAGAGCTATGGCCTACAGTTTATTAGCCCCTTATAAAGGGTGACTTATCAGAATATAGATGCTGTGTTATCTTTGAAATGTAGTTGTGTAACCTCTAAAACATGATTACTCGAAAGCCGACCTCTACACATCTCTGTTAAGGATCATATTTGTGAAAAAGGACACACAGGAATGACCTTCCAGTGACTTCCAGTGTGTCTGTTTCATATCTGGACTTTTTGACTCCATCTGCTGCTCCATTAGCTTTGCCCCACAGCGTGTGGTGTGAAAGTCAAGGGGTTGTGGTTTGATAAAGTTTGAGTGAACATGTGCCATCTGCCCACACTGTGCAATAATTGGGTCAGATAGCTTGAACCACATATTGGACCACAAAGTATCTATTACCGGCACAACGCCAAGAGTGTTGTTCATTGTTTCACATTTTTTCCCTTTTTTTTCCCTTGAATAGGCCCAACAGAGGCCACAGCACTGCTTTCTTGTGGCAGCCATGAATGTGTGCCTCTGCAAAGGGCCCTTTAAATCTTTATATTAACATTACACTGAGGAAATATTAATGGTTTGGATGATAGCTTGACCCTAGGATTAAAAAATGCATGAAATTCTAAAGTTCCACGAACATTGCCTGATGGCGTTTCTTTTGTTTTTATGATTACAAATAAGGTCTTTATGTTAAGCTAGACTGAACTCCATCTCATCTCCCTCAAGGAGGGGTTTTGGCGTGGGAGCGACCAGCAACAGACTCCACAGGGTAAAGAAAATGTGACTGCAGACAGACGTCTGACATCAGACTGCCATCCTGTCTAAAAATGTCCTTCATCTTCAACAGGAAGGAAGTCATTTCTGAGAGTGCTGGCACCAGGGGAGCAAGTGAATGTGATAAAAAAAAGTGGGAAAAAATAGTCTGAAAGAAACAAGAAGTCATGTCTCAACATCTGAAAGAGGATGAGTGAGTTTGTTTTAGCCTTTTAAGGCCATGGCCAGCTGCATTACATTCTGTGTTCATGTCTTGGTGTTTGAAAGAGGAAAATATGAATGCATGAATGAGAGGGGCGGTAGCTGGTAAAAGTCTAAGGGAGCACACTTTGACAAATTGATGGCTAGAAGAGCTTATGTCAGCTCTGGAGCACTTTCAGCTGACGGGGACTTTCTAATGGCGCATGGGCCTTTCTGAGTCTTGCAGGGTTGGCACCATTGTTGGCATCACTGGGCAGCTTGTCTTTGACACATATCACGCCCCAGCATCAGGCTAAAGGAGCACAGCATTGTCCAGAAAAAGTCTCTATCCTCTTTGTGTCTGCATGGCACTCAATAAAACCAATATTATTGCTGCTTCTTCAGCTTCTTGCACAGTGGTGGTTTGTTTGGCTTTTTGGAGCTCTTATGCAGAACGTTAGCGGAAGATAACTCAAGCAAGTTTTAAATATTTAAAGAATGAATGACTAAAAAATAAATGAAATAATGACTCGTTATTCAAACAATGTCTGAGTCACTTACTGTTTCTCAGCCTTTTCTCTGTCATCCAGGAAAAACAATGCAGTGGCCAGGAAAAACATGCCCCCCAGGACGATGATAAAGGGACAAAGCATGAGGGCATAGCCCAAACTGAGGAACCGCCACAGCGCTGATGTTGCGTAGCTTTCCTGGAGGGCGTCGGAGATCTGCACCCAGGCGTTCCATCACAAATACACAATGACAAACACGCCCCCACCAAAACCATCACACGCACACACACACACACACACACACACAAACAGAGACACAAGAGAAGAGAAATTTTATTCACACAAATTATCCATCCAAAAGTTTTTTTAAATATCCTGTCATGCGCTGACACAATACATTACACTATGCAGGTTACACACTCACAAAAAGCACTCGACCAGATTGAGTTCTGCATGGTTCATCATAGCAACAGCTAAACAGATAAAACACACACAGCATGACGTAAGATGCCCTGTTCTTGTCATAAGCGTGGCAATATTATACTGCTAATAGCTCATATTGCTGCCGATGGCTAGAGTAACACTGACGGTCAGTATGTCGTGCGTGGTGCTGAAGAAAACAACAGCTGGAGAAGAGTGGGTGTGATGTGATCATTTCTACCTCCCGGTATCACTCAAAAGGCAGCTCTCAAACACGCATAGATCACAGCACTGACAATCGTGACGGAGAGGGGGCTGCTTTTAGGAGATTGAGTGGAGGTATGCACAGCAGGAACAAGAGGGGGCTTCGCGTCTGTGTGTGAGTGAGAGTCTGAGCAGCCATAGGTCACCCTGGCTGAAGCACATTGATTATATGTTAGCGTCAGCAGGATGAGATTCTTTAGCTGGAAAACTGCTGACAGGAGGATGTCAGAGGGAGTGTCCGTCTCCATGCAATATTTGTTCATATTGTATGTGTATGTGCAAAACGCGTGAGTACACGCCTGCATTATGAAGACTGTCACAAAATGTGGTGTATGTCCAGCAGCTGTGTGTGTGGCCAATGCATAATCTCTTTCGTCAGGTACAGTAAATTGCCTGCAACTTGCACCGAACAGCTCAGCTAAAAATACAGAGCGAACTGCTGCAAGTCTAATTAGCAAGCCGGAAGGCATTTCTTGGGAGATTGCTGAGAGATTGGTCCTGGCGTTCCCCTGCCACCAACTCTGCCTGTGGTCATGTCTTACCCATGCAGTCTGCTTGTGGGGGGATTCCTATGTGACAACTGCCTCAGTCTACGTGCTGATAGAGGGGGATCTTGGCCAAAGCTCTGGAGAATTTCAGATGTGCTAAATGACTTTTTTTTAACAATAGGGAGTGGTAGTTGTGTGGTGTGTGAGCAGCGAGATCTGAAGGTGTTCCTGTGAAAAGCAACTATGGTGTACTGGAAACACCACATTGGTTTGTAGAGTTGAGTACATCATCTGCAGGTCTGTTTGGTGCCGAACCTAACTGTGAACCAAAAGAACTGACTTGCTCGTTCACTCACTTTCTCCCGTGGTTGCTTCGCAATAACCACCAGTCTGTTTTTTTAGATTCCCTACTTCTGCTCATTCACAAGATTTGTGCCAGTCTGCATGGGGGACTCTGTATCTGCCCACACTCAGTGTGCGTCACGTCAAGTCCATCACACTCATGTGCTAAACCTCAGTTCAGGAAATGAGGCAGTGAGTGGTGAAGCACTAGGAGCATTCTGTGCATCGTCGGGCAGGGGATTGTGGAGGAGTGAGAGACCCCCGGACATTCAGTGTGTTATTCAGAGGGGAGTCATGAACCTAGAGGCTGGATGGAGAAGACCGGGGTGACTTGTGGGGCCATGTCTGGGTAATTCTGGTTGGCAGTGTCTGTGTGTGTTTGTTTGTAGGCTTCATTATTCTGACATTTGGAACTTGGCCTTTGGAATATTGTTGGAATATTACAAGAAAAGGTACCATACAGTAACCTCCCTCTTCCACAAATACTGTAAGGTTGAAACTAGTGCTGCAACTGACAATTATTTTGTTTATAAATTAATCTGTTGGTCATTTTGATTAGTTTATTTTGTTATTACTTTATTAAATCTCAGACAATAGTGACAAAATGGCCATCAAAAGTCCTGTGAGCCCAAGGTGACGTCTACAAATTGTTTTATTTGTCCAACTTACAGTCTGAACCCCAAAGATATATAAAATTTACAATGATTTAAAGCAGAGAAAAGCAATAAATCATCAAATTTGAAGAAGTCCAACCAGCAAATGTGTGGCATTTGCTTAATTAATAACTAAAACAATTATTCAGTTATCAAAATTGTTGATTATATTTTGGCACTAATTGAAACATTTATATCAGCAGAGGTAGAGTTACTTAGACTGAGTCAGACAGCTTTCAACGTGCTGTATCTCCAAATGTGTCAATAGGAAGTTCGTACAATATGACACCGGGTTTTCCGCAGAAACAATACAGCGCAGGCCTTTGAGCCTGATTCCCAGAATTTGGATCTTTTTCAATGCCAATTTTGTTCAGTCTTTTGAAGAAGTTGTCAGCACTTGGAGATAACTTACAGCTCTTTTTATCTGGCTTTGACAACAGTTTAACATTTCCATTTAAGGGAAAAAAAACAGGACACTTTCAGTGTAGCTTGGCAGACAGCTGTGTCTGTTGCCAGCTTGTCAGGCCCTGACAGAGGATCTCAAGGATCAGTTTATTTCACTAATCAAAGACTTCCACTGCCTTTGTTAACATGACCTAGGCTGTGAGCCAGAGGTTAATAAAACAGTATGTAAACACGTAGCACAAGGCAGTCTATTCTCTTTTAGCAATTTACTGGCACCAAATTACATAATAAATACTGATGTAAAAAGTTAAACATTAGGAGATGATGTAGATTGTGATATGCTGTATGCATGTTATGTTACTACAGGATGTGTTTGTGTCTTGTCTATGCAAAAAGATTCTCCCTTCTTCCTGTATGCTCAGATATGGCATTTGGAATGTTTACCTCCATAGAGTTACTATCTAACTTCAGAAATGTTCATTCTCTATTTGGAACGAGAAGAATGCAGCTTGACAGTCTGAAGTGAATGGGGGGCTTACTTTGTGACTTTGACCTTGAGAGGCCTAGTGGCCCAGTAAGACCTGCTCTCATCTCCCGACCAATCAAACACAGTAACATCGGCCCCACCTGGGAACCATGAGATTTACTAGAAAACACCACTGACAGCCTGAAGAGCAGTGTGGTGAAAACACAACTCTGTTCACCAGCCCTCCTGAGACGTGTGCTAAAAGCTCCTCTTGTACCTCACTTTGCACTGGCCCAATTACAGCAAAAGCTGAACTGGAATCTGAAAGCATCGTGTGTGTGTGTGAATGGGCTGCTCACAGATATGCTGAAGCACTACGTTCCAGCTTGGATTTATGAGCTGAGGCAACTCTTAAATATATCACCCTTTACAACCTGATCACCACACATAGTTGCTGAGAGTCTTACCAGGCCAATCAGGTACGGACTTCCCGCATCCCCAAGGAGATGTGACGTGAAGCTCTGAAAGGCGACTGCTGTCGCCCTCCGTGTGGGAATAACGACGAACTGCACACAGACAGGAAGAAACATAGGGTGAAAAATACATGACATTGTGTAAGGTGATGAAGACAGAGGTAGAAAGATTCAGTCAGCCATGTTAAAACAACTCCTGTAGTCGTCAATTATGTACACAGAGTCCACCTTTTTGGGTCAAACAGACCTGTCAGTCACTATAAAAAAAAGCAGTAATGGTCTGTCTCTGTCTCTTCATACCCACCACAGTCTCCACCCTAATTACTAATTAAGGAGCTGGGTGGTAGAACCCCTTACTGGAAGCCTTGGCTCATTCATCCCCGTTTTCACTTTTACATACCAAAACAGACATCCTCTCCATTTATTTTCCTGGGCGGTATATGAATGAGTCTTAGTCAAGACAGTAATCATCGGCTCCACCTAAACTGTAGCCTACAAAGAGTCCACTCACACATTTCACAATCCAAAACTATTTCTAATTAGATCACTGCCATGTGGTATTGTTTGTTGCAGGAAATTCCATTGACCAAGTGAATAAGTATGGGCTCTACGTACTTACCATTAAAATGTCTGCTGTTATTGCCCAGTTCAGGAAAAGCAGCGTCTCTCCTATAAAGATGCAAACCTAAATAAAAAAGAAGAAATTGCAAATTTAGTGGTGCTAATTAAGATCAGCCAATTTCCACTGCACAAAAGACTGGTAGCCAGACATGAAGCCAAAAGAGGAGGGTGCGGATATTGTGTGTGGGAATCCACCGCTGAATAAAAGTGCTTTGGCTGCAGTGGTTTAAGAACATGTTATTATGCTGTGGCCCAATTATATGTGGATGTGCAGGCCTTCATTTTGGTCCCATTGAGCTGAGTATTTAGCCTAAGAGATGAAAAACAGCATGGGATGATAAGGACTGTTTATTCTTGTCAAAGCTGTATATTCAGTGTGGAAACATCTGAACATTTCCTACATTTAAAGCCAGCGGTGAGGTTTGAATTTATGTCCTACTTCTGAATTGCTGGAGCAAAAGATGTAAACTTTAAATAACACTTTACACTTTACTTTTTAATAGCCTAAATGTACATACTTTATGTACATGTTGGTTACTGTATGTAGACAGGGTGGAAGTAGCTGATGTTGCTATCCGGCCACTTTCCTAAAAACAGACCCAGAGGGATTTGGTTGCAGTGGAATCTCATGTATCTGTATTGACTGGTTTCGTCTGGCACAGTTTGACATGGCCGGTTGATGTGTGTTTCCTGCTGGGGAATAACCCTTCTGCCAGTGTGCCAGACCTACAGTACAGCACAGAGGGCTACAGAAGGAGTCTGACAGTGGAGATGTAGACAGGACTGTTCTGAGAGCTGCGAACTAGACACCACGACCAACACGTTGCCTCTTAGAGGATAGAAGACCAGCCTCTCCTCAGATTGGCTGTGAGTTGACAAGACAACAGCTGCACAGGGTCAATCGGCCTCGACAGAGCAGCACCGACTGTTACAGCCACGTCACGCCTTATAATATAACACATCTGTTGGCTCTTTGCCATGAAACCTGAGTTGATCACTTACAACTGCTGCTGTATAGTACGATGATTAAATATTGGACAGTAAAGTAGTCAGAGAAGAAGTGAAGTTACATGTTTGAAGGATTATTTTTTCTATGTTTCCACACAACGAAATACTTTATTCTTGAATGTTAACCTGAGAGAAAATCACTGGTAAGATATAAAACATTTGACAGCCTCGGTCATCTGCACCTCTACCCTTTGTAACCTATACAAAAAAAAAGAAAGCAGGTGTCCCTGACTGCATCAGCAAAAGGAAAAGCCTGGTTCTGTCACACAGTAAATGTATGAAATTGAGTTGGACAGATCTGTAATCCTGTATGGATATGGATACTTCCACATCTCAGGTCTTTCTGGCTGAGTCATGCTACTGTTAAACAACTGATAAACATGCAAGTTTTACCTCATGGAAGCTTATATTAATTTTAATTTGTTGGATCAAAATCATTATTTATATCACTAATTATTTGTCACTAAAGAACAACTTTGTTTAGCAGCTGTTGAATGACTACAGTATATTAACTTGAACGTACAAACATCGTTACATTCATAAGCACATCTCATATATACTGTAAAAGAAATCTTGCACTGATCCAGCAGTCAAACGCAGTAAAAAGTCAGAGGCCAAACTTGCCAGAGTCAGCCAAGGTCACATATTTAGGATATGGAAGTCTGGTTGTTATGTTCCCTTACACGAATGGGAAATATTTTCCATCTTTTCCAGCTTTCCATCATTGGCCAACTTGTTGAGAGTCAGTTCCTATTCTTTTGTCTCTGATAAGAGTGAGAAATGTGTGCTTCGTGAGTCCAACAGCTCAGGGGGCATTTTTTCCGGGCAGTGATTGTTAAGTTGCACCCTTTCCTGCTTCAGAGTGCAATCAGACACACAAAATCTCTGTGCATATGCCCGAGACTCTCAGCTTTTGGCCAGATAAGCTATGAACCTCAGGTACCGGCAGCAGCCCCTGAGGCCATCTCAATCTAACTTGCAATTAAACTGTTCAGTGTGAGAAGTGACACCCATTCACTGCTTCTGGACCTGAAAGGAAAAGGCATTCTGACTCAAACATTAACACCCCCCTGGTGAGCTTTTACAAAGCTTTCACTTGTTAGATTGGTTACCAGACTTTCCCGTTGAATTCCCAGTCGAAGAATTAACATACTAATATCAATCTTCGTCAGGGCAACATTTCACACTGGAGACCTATTGATTCTTGGAAGTAGCAGAAGAAAATTTGACTTAATCACAACTCCCTCCATGGGTCGAAAAAGGAGGCAAGTTAGGTATATAGGTATGCACAAGGGTTACAGGAAATGAGCCTTACATAAGCTCCTATGATGCTCTTCTTTGCCACCACAAAGATGAGGCAGATGAAGATGGCCGAGCCCAGCATGCTGACAGCGCATACGAGCGGGTCGGCTCGCTCTGTCTTCTGGCGAAACAGGCGTGTGGTAGCTGCGCCGATTACCACACCTAACAGCCCTGTCACACAGGTGATCGCCCCGAAGATTATACTAGACCGGAGAGCAGAGAAGACATGAAATAACTGTCATTCCATTTATATATCATGCAACTTTTTATTACATGCAACCATGCAGATGAAGTTCAGGCTATGATATGCACATTTTAAAAAAGGACATTGTTAAGTATGAATTTTGCAAAAATACATACAGCTATAGAATATAATGGCATAGAGTTACCTAAACGCAGTTATTACAGCTTTTTACATGTGATACACAAAGAATGATGGTATCTCTCTCTTTTACAGGTTTCAGATTGCACGAGTCAAACAGAAGCAGCAGTGACTTCAAAGCCTGCGCTCTCTGTTTAGCCATTAACCTCTCACCTGTCTGTGCTACTGCAGATCTCTTTTGTACAGGGCTCTGCTGTCTTTTGCACCACCTGGGCTCTAGCCAGGTACAGAGGGATCCACATACCGAAAGCACCTGTGGCAAAGGACACCGCTGCTGATGCCAGGGAAGAGAACACGTAGCTCCGACTAGACACGAGGAAGCACAAGCGCACACAAGATCAAAAAGGGTGATTATGTTGGCTTACAAAAGAGAGAAAATAAGCATGCTACTGTTATCTATAACACAACCTCAAACATGTCACTTGCACAGACTTTCTCTTTGTAAGAAACAAATAATAAACGATTTTGGGAGATTACCTGGATGGACAAGATTATCATTATGTCAAAGGTGAGAAAATAAGAAATTAAAGCATCTCTGAAATGAAATGGTAAGTAAACTGAAATTATATTTGAAGCAAGGGTTGACAGTTTTAAAATGTCAATTGACAGAAATAACACACTGTTTAATGCTTTTTTCCAGTTCCATGTGAATGTAGGAGTCTGTGTATTGCTAAAAGTCACACTGCGAAGGGGATGAATATGTGCCTGCTCACCTAAAATAGCCCCAATAAATCTGCATGGCTACATATAGAGTTAATAACATTTTTCAAAGAACTGTAGCCCACAGGTCCTACAATAACACAGGCCTACAGTGTCATGGATTCAAAGCTCCCTTCACAGTTCAGAAATATTACAGAGTGGTGGGGAATGAACGATACTTGTTCACTATGTTGACATTTCTATGCCTCCAATAGTTACTGTGGGCTAACTATGAGTGAATGTATGTGAATAAGTGTGTATGTTTGTGTCTAGGGCTCTAGGATAATTTCCATTATCTATTAAACTGACAACCATTTTCTGGAGTAATCGTTTAGACAATGAAACATCAAAAACTGTGAAAAATGCCCATTACAACTTCCTACAGCTCACGGTTATCAAATGTCGTGTTTTGTCCAACTGACAGCCAAAAACCCTGCCTGGCTCTTAGTGATCTGCCTGGGAAATATTGATGACTTTGGGGCTTATACTGATCACTGAGCAGGTAAGAGGCCAATCTCCCAAAACCTTGAGTATCCCCTGAAGCCTTACTTCTTGGCGAGTGCCTTCATATCACAGAACCAGGAGGTGCGGGTCTTGATGCGTCCTCCCATCTGGTCAGCACTTCCTCTCTTTGGTTCAGGGACGAAGAGCAGGATCAGAGTTCCTGCAGTGATCCCTAAAACTGGGGACACCTACCGAGACAAGATAGATGTATAAGGCTTCAGATCATGCTCACACATTATACTGACTGGATATTTGTACTGGGTAAGACCTGGGAGTGGTTTGGAGGGGACAGATGTGAAATGCCCGACAAAGAACAGTGTGTTTACAATCTGAATGGATGACCACTCTGTTTGCCGATACGCCTGACATCCTATACAAGCCCTCTGGAGCTAAGAACGTCCCCCCTGCTTACCCTGCTGGCATTGTGTGTTTGTGTTTATGTGTGTGGACTTGTCTATGCGTATAAGCATACAAGGCTCAAAAAGAGTGCGTTGTGAGTGCCCATCTGGTATTACGTTCACTATCATCTTTTCTTTAATGAGTTAGGTGGTAGCATGTTTGTGCATGTGTGTGTCTGTGTGGGGGAGACAAAGACAAAAGACAGGATGGGATATGTGGGCGAGGATCTCTTCTGAGTATTACAAGTTGCTCACAAAAAACCCATCTGTCTGGAGAAAAACCCATTTATATGCATAAGTATTGTGGTTTCGGTGAAACTTGGTTGTGTGTAGGTGTGTGAGAGTGTCCTCAGGTTTTTCATAGAGGGAGTAATTCTGAGTCTGATGTGGCTCATAACATGGCCGATAATGCGCCTCAACACAGTGGTTATGGTCTCAACGGTGTGAGGATTGCACCAAAACTGATCATTTCCTTCCCTATGTTGTGTCTTCTCTCCAGTCTTCTTCTGCTTGTGTTGAAAAACTAAATTGGATCAACATCTACATCAGAATCCTATTGTATAATGTGCTTTTGGAGAGAGCACAAGGTTTGCTCTTTGACCTTGACTCCCACAGGGCCCATTAGATGGGATGGCTGGCAATGGATGGTTGGCAATCAAACAAATTAGCTACTGCCCTCCCCTGATCCTCATTTCTATGCATCTCCCTTTTGCCTTCTTATCGCCCACATTTTCAGGAAGGTAGCTGGAACATGTAAGGCAAAAACAAACGGAAGCGCTGCAGTGTTTTTTCCTTAAAGCAGGATATTGCCATACAGAACCTGTTTCATGTCTTGGTATTTTTTTTCCTCCGCATGCCACACCGGTGATTAATTGGCTTTGAGATTGTTTTATTGGAATGTCATTGTAGCTGCTTTGGAACAAACTGCCCCGCTCTTTGTTTTTTGTTTTTATAATGTTCCACCAAGGCAAGAAAAAATGGACTTCCTGTTTCCTAAAACCCAGTGAGCTGTCATGTTCAGGAATCTCTTCCACCACCACATGCTGAGAGAATGTTTAATGTCTTCCTTTAAATGTCAGTTGGTTCATAAGAAGAGTCAGGTCATAATATGTTGTAACGATTTTAAACGCTGACCCTGAAGTCAGTTGTTCGTGGGGAGTCCTGTTACGGCTTTCATTGGTCCTCTCCATTATGACTGGTATGTCTTATAGAGCTGTTCACCTCTAAATGTTTTGTCTCAAGTACTCAGTAGCGTCCCAGTAAAAAAGTGCCATGACAACAGTGATTTATGCTCCTGATTTAATACCTGCATCTAATCCTTAGTACACAGTAAGTGTGCCACTGCGAAAAACAGTCCACCAAGCTTTATCTCTTGAAGCAATCCCCTATGAATGTCAGACATCTCAGTACATTTCTACAGATTAATTTCTCTTGAGAGCTGAAATTAGCCTTTAATTAAAAGAGACCCTGCATAGTAGTCCTGGAGCACCTTTGGGGCATTTTGCAAGCCAGTAGATACTAACAAAGGAGTCCTTGTGCCAAGTCAAACTCTTTATTACTGCCCCATGACAAAGCTCAGTGCCTTCTCTAATACACCTTATGATTTCTTAAAAGTCACTGGTTTAAAAATTAACCAGTGTGGGGGACAATATTGCATCAATGCAATACTGGGATAATTTTCCTAGTACCAATGGGTTATTTCGACCCAGTGTTGATGTTATTTGTATATAAATAACTGTTGGGTCACTAGATCAAATAACCCCTTGTCTTGGGTGGTTTTCTACCCATGGTTACCGGTTAAATTAATCCATTTTTACATCGGTGCATTTCTAGTGTGAGGTGATTTTTGCTTTCTCTGAATGACATCTTTTCCTTTAATGCTCACTGGGGCTTGGCTTATTTCCCTTTCCATTGTTCTCTTTTGTTGCAATAGTAAGCTGGTGGTTACTGTTCTCTGATTGCTCTCGTACTTTTTGATGTAACATGAGAACACATTTGCTCGACCAATCACGATACACAGCACCCCTGAATGTACCTGGAACATGCATTTAGTATAGCTGCCTGAGCTGGGCCAAAATGTCCCTCTAGTAACTTCTCCCCAATGCATGTGGAGAACAATGAAAATAAAAGCAGAAACCATAACATACTGACAATGGCTAAACATTACACTTTCATTAAGTTCCTGCAGTGAAAAAGACAATATATCCTGGCTGAAGAAGCACTGACCCCTTGTTATTTCACTGAGGCTTGACATTGATCCTGCTTCACCGGAGATGACCTCCGTGGGTAAAGTGTAATGAAAGCTAAATGTGTTTAGAGCAACTGAGAAAGAAAAAGCTTGCATCAGCCTTGTTATTCAATAGAAACCAACTCTCCTTATTGCAGCCACGGAATCAGAACTGAACTGCTACAGCATATGGATTTTTAGTTTGACCACATATTAGATAATGCTGAGTTAATTTGATGCTAAAAGTTTTTTGAAACATTTTTGGAAAGGCTTCTGCAGAACGCTGCAGACTGAGCTGATCCTGATGTGGATGTCTGTGTGAGTTGTTCACCCTTTAGCTCTCTCTCCTCTGTCACTTCCCTGCAATGTCAGGGCCTGGACTGCCTGTTCGGCCATGTGTCCCCTGGTTCTTCTTCCACCACTGAGTACCCTGACCCTAGATCCATGACAGGCCTCACCACCAAGCCCTGCAGGAAGGGCTCTTCATCTGTTTTTGTGTGCATGTTTGGGTGTGTATGTGCAGTGTTGAAGGAAGATGACTTTGCCCTTACCCTCAGTGCCCAGTGCCAGTCTCCTGCAGCCTCCTTGGCGCTGGATCCCAGGATGTAGCCCAACCCACTGCAGAGAGACACAAAGACTGCATCTTAGCAACACATCATATATATTATTCTGAACCACATTAAACACTGATCCAACATGTTCTCACTCCTAAGTCGATGCTTGGTCAGGGCCCCTTTTGTGTCACTTTTTAACACACTGGGTACCCCTTTAGTGTCATTTTTCAACGTGCAGGGTAGTCTGATAGGAGAGCTATCTCCTAAAAATTATGTTTGTATACAACTAAACTGCCACAGCAAATACATTCTGTATGAAACGTTTTTGCGACCTGATTACATTAATGTGTATATATTTCTATATATATACTGTATATATACACCATTCAGCCAAAACATTAAAACCAGTAATTGGTTTTTAATGTTGTGGCTTATCAGTGTATATAAAGTATATGAATCAATGTCCTGAGTAAGCTGAGTCATGTCCATCACTTAAGCTTATGCCTTCACTACACACATCCTGTTTGTGTTCTGATTAAAGCTGCTTTGAGTGTTTGGGTACTTGACATGGGGAGTTTAGTGATCCAAGCAGTTGTAGCAATTTGGCTAGTTGGTCTATTTGTGGATGTGGGCATTGTGCATGTTGTCACAAATTGCAGGTGCAAAGTTACAGCCCATGAGCCAACCGAGTGCAGTACTAACAGGGTTGTCTGGCCGAAGGCTGTATTGTCACAGTGTAATTGAATTTCACAGCATTTTAGCTGAGTTTAGGGGTGTTTTTGTGTCACAAAGGGAAGTAGCAGTGAAATGCTTTGAGGGAAATGTTAATATATCAGATCAGATCAGATCAGATCAGATCAGATCAGATAAAGTGGCCCCTATGGTGTGATTAGCTTCTCTGTTAGATAGCATCAGCATTTAAAGGACAGAGAGGATTTAAATAGTAAACTGAAGGTATGAGAGGTGGAGGTGCTTTGACTGACAGTTGCGTTTGTGAACATTATCTTCAAAAAAGTAATGCACTAGTAAATAAAGAGCTGGTAAGTCACTGATATTTGTCTGTAATCGTCATGACCGGAATGGCCTCCAGTAAAGCAAATTATTGAGAATGGCCCTATTTTCTGAGTTACCCCCAAATTGCTTCCATACAGGACAGGACAATTCACTGAATGGTTTGAGGAGTATGAAAATAATTTGAATTATATTATATTCCATATGCCATATCTCAACACTACTGAAAACTATGGAAGATTTTTTTTTTTTTTTGAGTAATGGGCAACAGCACTGAGCAACAGCACTGTCCCTCACCAATATCAAATCACAACGACAGACTTTGACTATGGCTTATATCAAACTAATTGTCAGACTTCAGATAGAACTCTGAATTCACCTGCTGCACAAAACTGTCTAGTCCTTGACTATCATCAGTAGGACTAATTTGCCTTGAATTCTGGGTTTAAGTCAAAAAACAAACTGGTAGACTAACTCGTTACTCAATCTCAAGATAGTTTGGTTTAGTAAATGAAAGATGTCCTCACTGCTGTATATTTCCAGTAGATTAGTGCACTCTCTAAAAACTCTTTCCCTTCCTTTTTATCGCTCCAAAACATTGATTGCAAACCACAAATTATGAACCACGTTTTGCTCTGTTTTGTCATTCGGTGTCAATGGTCAGCAGGTGTCGCTGATTGTTACCAGAAATCTTTTTAGACTTTTAAGCAAAATTAAGATTGTCCTAACACTAGACACCATTCTAAAACATCTTTGTGAAACTGGCCTCAAAGGAGGGAATATCCTTTTGGAAAAATGGTGTCAATCCCTCCAATCCACAGGTTTGGAGAATATATGTAGCAATGAAGCTGCTGTGATGGACCAAATACCTTATTAAGACACTTTATGTTGATTTTCCCTTTAATTTGTCACACTTGGAGCTTCTTCCAAAAGTTCGTTTAGCTTCTTCAGGAGTTAAGTCAGTAAATGTCAGTCAGACTTCCTGATTTCTTTGAGCTTGTTGAGCCTGTTTGTCTGCTCGTGCAGAGCCTCTGGCCAGGAGATGCAGGATATGCTTTCCATTAGAATAGCAGATTGGAGCAGTAGATTGATAATCAAATGTAGCAAATGGGACTTTAGAGTGAGTTCTTATCAGTATTGGCAGCTAAAGGGCCCAAACACGTTTAACTGGTTTTACACACACATACTCATGCATCTACACACTCAGAGCAAAGAGGGGAAAAGTGTACGGTTGTGCGTCCACGATTAGTTCTCCAAAAATAACACCACAGTATAAACAGGCGCAGACAGCATATGATATTTCCAGTGAGTGACTAACAGCTAATCTTATCAGTCCACCCAGAGAGTGTTTGGAAAGTTCAACACCAACAATAAAACTTGAGCATGAAAAATATGCTCACATCAAATACCGGCGTCACACAGCGCCCTGTCTGTGGGGCCAAGTTTAAAATTATGGAGTAAAAAAAAGAGAGCAAGGGAATCAATTTCCTGTGAATCTGGTCTAATTCCTGAGGTCATTTCCTGGAAACAGTCATAACAACCTCAGTAAAGACAAACAAGTGTGAGGCTGGATTGGATGTTTGACTGCACTGTACTGGGGCCCACTCTTTCATCGTCTATTGTCTGTGTTGCTGGGCAGTTTACTGTGACCCAAACATTTTGGCGGTTCATGACAAATCACTCAGAGGGCAGTTAGCCTTTCCTTTTCCCATCTGTGTCCAAATAGACACATATGGTTAGTACACTTCATATAACCATTCATCCCTGTATTGTACCCTACAACAACAAATTTAAATGACATATCATAATTACATAAATTTAACATAATGCTAATGTTCGCAGTGTTGAAGAGACTGCAGCACATTTCCCCTTTTCTTAGCTTCTCCTTTTGTCTGATTCTGTGTGCAGACGCTGGAAAGCAGCCCAGCATGCGGCTGTTCAGGGACATGCTGTTAAGCACTGTATATAACGATAAACCTCAAGTGGCTCCTGCGCCGCATCCACCCGTACGTTCATCTTTTATTACTTGGCTTTGTTTGTTTTCTCCCTGTGGCCCTCTTTCTGATTGAATGAACTGAAAAGGCTGGAGATTTAAGCTTAATAATGTCTTCTACTTCCACATCCCCACGCCACATCTCCGAAAAGCCTCCCACCCTCCTTTAAGCTTCACACAACCAATTGTAAGTCCCGCTTTTCTTTCTGCAGAGGGCCTGAGCTCCTTGTATGGCTGCTGCTGGGAAAAAAAAGCCAGATAGGGGTGAGCCTGACGTTCACTATGTGAAGGCATTTTCAATCATCTACACGGATGCTTCTGATTCTTTTGCAACTTTGGATTTAACATGTGAAGAACAGGCTGGATCGAATGTTTAACAGATTTAACATCACCAAGATATATTTCCATGTATAGATCATATAGCCTGTTGTTTCCCAGTGTCTGCCTCAAGAACACAGGATCTGTTTAGCTCTTACCTTCCCAGGGGGATGGCCAGGTAGAAGACAGACAGCATCATGGTGCGGCTGTTATTAGTGAACAGGTCTCCTATGATGGTGGGAGAGATGGAGGAGTAGCTGGACTCGCCGATGCCCACCAGCCCCCTGGAGAGCACAAACAGCCAGTAGTACTGCAGAGAGGGGGAAAGAAAGAGAATATCAGTTCTATTATCACATACTGCAGGGAAACTCTCTGTGAAAGTAGAATGTAAACCCAAATGCCACTTTTCCTGTTCAGATGTCTTTTTCTTCTCCAACTTTTCATTATCAATAATTTCCATTTGGCAAAGAGTTCTCAACTCTACTCTTAGTCCTCACAGTACTTAGTAGCCGGTCTGTGAATGCCTACATCAGGCCTGCAAAGCACATTTGAGGTTACAATAACACTTCATCCACCAATGTCTACTGATTCACTACTGATTTAACAGAAAAAATGTGCTAGCGTGGGATGAAAAGTCACACTGGTGTTGCAGACTGCACTTCTGCTGACACAGCTATCAACCAGATAATCAGAGCCGGACACTTCTGAAACTGATGTACAGGACTGAACAATAGATTAACACACAAGAAATAATCGCAATTGTGTGGTTCTTCATTTGTGAGAAGTGAAGACTTTCACAAGTTTATTCCCATGATATTGCTGCTTTAGTGCACAGAATATACAGGCTGTCACGTTGAGCTTGAACAGCCTTTAAAATGTTGAGAGGTTTTTACACAGGATCCATAAAGTTGGTGGAGGTTACCTTGATCAACCAGAAGTAATTTCAGTTCATGGAACTGTGAAATAGTAATGCATTCAACATTGTTTAGTTGCATTAAATTACCATGGGATATTATCTTCTTTTGCATGTAATAAACTGATATATAAAAAAGGTGAATACTTAAAAGGCTTTCATAGGAGCATGCACACTGGCAGGGGCACCTGTGTAGGCAGCTGGATTTGTAATTGTCTCCATGGCACCCACAACTCGCTAGACACGAACTGCCATCTCTGCTTTTAAAGCTGCAAAGAAATCTGGTTCCCTCACACAGCGGAATGCTGCAAATTGCAAATACTGGCCACTCCATTGTGTACTGTCTGTTAGTCCAGTGAGTAAAATTAGTTGCATGCAGAACTGATGGGGATATATACTGTAAGAATTTTCTTTCTTGTTAGCTTTGTGCGATATTTTTCTGTTTCCACCTTAAACATATACAAGCACATTGTGGGCTCTAATAATGTGAGCCTGGGGTGTGTGGGAGTGTGATAAGGTTACACTCTGTAGGGTGTGTCAGCTGTGAAAAGAGATTAATGAAGGTGCTGTAGGTAGCAGAGGCAGATCTAAGACGATGACCCCAGAGCTGACCTGAGCTCTCAGCCGTCACTCCAGGCCTCATGGAGGAAGGGACATTATGTCATGAGGTCACACTCACACACACACACACACACACAGACACACACACACAGACACACACACACACACACACACACACACACACACACACACACACACACACACACACACACACACACACACACACACACACACACCTCACTGTAGGATGACACTCAAGGGATGCATACCTAAACTATGACATACATATTATTTTCAATGTCACCAGACTTGCTCCAGGTCTGCCTGAAGTTCGTTAGATGCCTATAAGGAGGAGAACATCCTACCTACAGTAAAACATGGTGGAGGTTCTATCATGCTGTGGGGCTGCTTTGCTGCCTCTGGTACTGGAGGCACTGAATGTATCAAAGGAATGGTGAAATCAGAAGATTACCAAGACATTTTAGAGCGAAATGTGTGGACCAGTGTCAGAAAACCCAAAGCACATATCCAGCAGCACTAAAGACTGGCTGAAAAGGAAAAGATGGATTGTTTATTGGCCAGCAATGAGTCCTGACCACATCCCATTGAAAACCTTTGGAGAGGGCTGAAATCCGCCATTGCAAGAGGGACTCCTGCAAATTTAAAAGAGCTTGAACACAAACTAATGGAAGAGCAGCAGAAACTACCAGCAGACATGTGCAAGAAGCTTCTAGATGGCAACATGAAACGTTAAGAGGCTGTCATTGTTGCCAGAGGTTCTGCAACCAAATATCAGTGAAGGGTGCCAATAATTTTGTCTGGGGTACACTTTGCGTTTTTATTATTTCACTATTATGTAAGTTTTGTTTTGTTTTTTTATTTATTTTGTTTGGACACTTTGGACATTTTATTAAAATATTTTAATTATACAAAATTTATTAATTAGCATTTTTTACTGGAGATATTCTAAATTCTGTACTTAAAATTCAGGGTTGCCAATAATTTCAACCAGGACTGTAATATCTTTAGTCTAATGGGTCCTACCAGGAACCCAAACCACTAACAACTTCACATTTGGAAGAGAAGAGCTGTACCTGTACCTTGTACCTGCAACATTATCATAGCTGACTGACACACAAAAGGATCATCAGTCCTCACAACCAGGCCGTATCACAACATTGTAACATTGTAAATAGAGATGAACTTAAATGATAAAGGAAGGGATAAAGGATAATAAAGAAGATAAATGCATGTTATCAAAGAGGCGAGGTTGTTGCACTGCAAGATATCTAGCTATTTGGCTCATTGTCAAGAGCAGTAAGCCACAGACGGCCACTAATATGTTTCAAATTGAAAATGACCTACAAGTTATCATTTGATGACGATATTCTTTAGTAGTCATGCAGAGTAGTATGCAGTAAAGTATCCAGGTTCACTTTATAACAACAAATTTCTTTCTTTCCAAAATGCCCCAGAGTGTCTTAAATGCATAATGAAAGGGCTCAGTTAAGTGGTCGTTAACATTTCATTACATATCATGTCATCTCTCATATGCTGTAGTGCTATTTCATCAGAGTCATCTTCTCTTGTCACATCTGAATTGCAAACTCAAGAACAAGTCTCGAGGACGGAATTTTAGTTCGAGGCAAAGGAATGCGGCTGCTGAGGATCACTCTCCATCTCCTCATCAGTAGTAAGTGGCCTTTGTGTCATTTGTCAGAGAGGAGGAGGCCCTTAGTTTCATCCGAGCCATAAGCAGCCTGAATGTATTTCCTGCTTAGGCAAATGGCTGCCATCTTGTCTCCTAACACATGGGTCTATAGGGGATTTACGTCAAATGATGCCCTCCTGAAACTGTCAACATCTCTGAGCTGTCATTCCCTTCCAAAGCTCTGGGCTGAAGAGCTGCAGCAGTGAACAGGCTTGCTCAGTGGAGAAACAACACTGCGGGGACTCCATGACGCTGCTCAGCACACATGCCATGTGCCGCATAAATTTAGCTAACGTAGCTTTTAATGCCACATATCCCTGCCAGTCGAGCGACTTCAAATTGTCAGTTTGTTGGATTTATATTACAACTGTCATTCAAGGCTGTGCAACGGAGTTGTCTACACACCCACACCCACATGTACATGCGCAGACCCTTTTACAGTATAGTGAAGGCCACGCTCAGCGAGAGGACCCTCCCCAACATCATCGCCCCAAGAATAATGTTATTGCTTAATGTGTCCAACACCGTCCAGCACACAGAGGCTTTATATCAAATCTAAAGCCACTTGTCAAGGGCAGTGAAACTTATCTTCTAAAGCATTGTAATTGAGACACCTCTGAGGGATTGGCCGTCATTAGTTGATTGGATAGAAGCCAGTGAGAGAGAGAGAGAGAAAAAAGACGAAGGGAGATATAAGGAATGTCTACAAAGGCTAAGTGGGTGTCTGACTTAACAAGCATGTCATTTCATTTCACTAGCCTTAACATCAAGCATATCCACATCATAACAGAATAATTAGCTCGGCAGTGAAGCCAGTATCACAGGCACAGCAGCCTAATAAAATAACATCGGAGCTCTTGTGTGGCAATTCTTCTCATGTGTCTATCAGAGTGCATGCAATGCCGTACCTCTTTACGGATGAAGGAGCTCGACAGAGTAACAACAGACCAGAAGAAAATCCCACAGCTCAGGATGACCTTTCTGTTGAAGCGGTCGCCCAGGTAACCAAAGATGGGAGCTGCCACCATGAAGCTGCAGATGAAGACTGCGGAAGGGAAAGGAAAAGGAGAAAATGTTACTGCCAGAGGACACCTCCATTCAACTCCAACCAATTAGGATTCCATTATACTTCACCTGCATTTGCTACAAGAACCCTGGCAACAGACTATTAAATACGGACGACAGAGCACTGGGTAATGTCAGTGAGAAAGGTGATGTGAGTTTTACAGGTTTCAATTTGTGGAGACAGGGGGTGAGGAGTTGTACAAATGTAGTGCCCTACAGTTGGGAGGATTGTAAGAAAAGGTAAAGTACAGTTTGGACTATTTCCAATACAGTAGAGCTTAAACGAGACAGGGGGATAAAAAAGTGGGCAAGACAGAGATAGGATTATATGCTGTCAGTTTGTTGAGATGAAACTAACTAAAAAGGTGGTAGAGAAAATATGAATGAAAAAAAATAAATCAAAGCCAGTCAAAGCCTAATTTAGTGTTGCTGGAATTACAATTAAAGGGACCATATGCAAGACAATTAATAGTAATACATCACACAAGAGCACTGATTTGTTCTCACATTACTCTAGCGAGAGGACGTGGTGGTTGTGTTGCCATGAATAATTCCTCCATCTTAATTTCTTACAGCTGAACTTATGTCCGAGTGAAAGTAACGCAAGTGCTTTAAAGTGTGTTTCCCTAATTGCCCCCCTTCTGACTGGACGACCAGGAATCGTTCTTAGGACTCTCAGTCAGTATTTATGAGAAAGACCACACAGACCTGAATTTTTAATGCTCTCAAACTGAGTTTCATGTCTTTGCATAGGAGAAAGGGCAGAGATGTGACTCTTGACAGTGGTGAGAGGAGCTGAGGAGGCAGGCTGGAGTGTTTTGACACATCATCAGCATAAACATACAGAGGAGGAAGGGAAGAAAGAAGATGAGAGAGAAAAGAGAGGAGGGGTGTGTTATGTAAGACAGAGGCATCGCAGTCCCACAGCTACTGAGGCCAACCAATAGGATAAGGGACAGTAATCAGATTACAGCATAAGTGTAGTTTTGAACATGTGATATTATAGCATGACAAAAGACAAAAGAAGTCCTTTCATAACCCTATTTTTGGGTAACAGTTACCCAAAAATGGTATAAAAATAATCATTTTATATAAATTTGTTGCAGGTATTGAAATAACTCTGGGTATGTAGTTAAATCTGTTAGGCACTGTACTACATTTAACAAGAACCGATCAGTGCATGTTTTATTTGATAGACTGGTTGACCAGTTGCATCAGCTCTAATTTTATTTAAGACTATGTATATAGCTTTCATACAAGAAATGCAACTCAAAGTGCTTTACAATAAAAAAATTATATGGACAAAGAATGAACATTAAACAGTGATAGAACGCCACAATTAATGTAACATAAGATGGAAAATAAAAACCACTGAATAAAAACAATAATAATAAAATAAGATAAAAGTAAAGTTAAAAAATAGAATAGATAGCATCCATAAGATCAAGTAAAATATAACATTTTACAAGGAGTGCGGCAGTGCAGCAGCGCATGTGCGAAGCAAAGTTTAAAAAAGACTTTCAGGCATGTTGCAGGAAGGTCATAGCTAGTTAAAGGCTAAAGTGAAGAGATAAGATTTTAGCTTTCTTTTAAAAATATTTAGCGAGTTGGCTTCCCTGATATCTATAGGTAGTGTGTTCCATAGCCCTGGGGCGTATCTGACAAAGGCTGCATCCTTGATCTTCTTTCGGCTGTTGTTTGGAACCTCCAATATTAAACTGCATTTTCTTATTCAAGAAATTCTAATACACAGTGTCATCACCACTGGTTCAAAGTTTTATGCCACCACAAAGGCAACATTTGTTAGCTCACATATAAGCACAGTTATTGTTAGTGGCAGATAGTTTTTTTTGTTTGTTTTTTTGAAGATTCACCCTCCCTGTGTCTTAAGATGTAAATGAATTACAATGATATATTTGTTTATATAAAATCAAAACTATAACTTCAAATCAAGACTTGACACAATCTTTGTTTAACTACTATCTTATACAAGACACACCCATGCAGGTATCTTTAACCTCACTGTGTCATTTTGAGAAAAAAAATCCCATTTCACAAAGTGATGTGAAAATGTAATCTACAATCTAATTTAAATTTAATTTTCATTATTATTAATGAATGAATTCATTATGGTTCTGGGTGTTCACAGGTGCTGGGATTACTTTATCAGAGTCTCTCCCACCTCGTCCCTATGTTTTCCCTCTCTAACTCTGTCTCACTGCTCTTCCTCTTGTCGCCTGCATTTCCCCCCTTGTCTCCCTTTCTGCAGCCTCCTTCATGAGCATTTATGTGGCTAAGAGCTGCAGGTTTACAGTGTAATGCTAAATTACTGTGATGACTTTTCTGTGTGTTCTGCGCAGGTCCAGCTCTCGAAAGAGCTTTGCCAACTCACCCCGCAGCCACAGCACTGCTGGAGAAACCCCATGTACACACACACACACACACACACACACACACACACACACACACACACACACACACACACACACACACACACACACACACACACACGCACACACACTACACACAGAGAGCAGGGTGTTCTGCAGTGCATACTGGAGATAAGATAATGGAGAGGGCTACAATCTTTCACCGCCAGCTGGTCCACCTGGGTTTTAAAAGCCAGCAGGCAGAGATCATGACTCTCACTTTTTATAAATTTGTCAAAAATACATATCCCCACATCATTAACTAGCTTATTTTATGTCATTAACAGGACCACAAATGGCCATCACTCTGCGTGTCTCATTCCAAGCAATTTTGTGATTCGTTGATAGGCTATGCCATATTCTTGAGGCCCATTATCACCTCTTAGCAGTGTCAGCACATGGGAATGAAGGGAAGTCAGGTCTTGACAGTGACAGTGACATTATTTAGTGTTAACCTTGCTACTTATTAACCTTGCTTCCTTCTGAACAAGTGTATTTAGAACCAACTGAGTGACCCAACAGAGCAAGTGTGCAGTGACACAGATAAACATTTTCTCAAGAAGCTGCTTTGAATTCTGAGTAATATGATGATGAATTACCATCACACATCAGTTACAAAGAGATGTTTTCTTTACTTGACAAAAAGCATAGGGGAATGTTGTCAGGTTATTTATTTTAAGTTGTATTTGCATTCTGCCGAGTGTCAGCCAGTTTCAGCCCTTTATCTGTTTGCTTCTCTCCTACTCTCTGTTCACATATACAGTATTTTAATCCAACTGAATTCCCAATAGAGCTTTTGTTATTTACATATGTTTCTCTTTCTGTTGTCAGACAACGGAACAAGTATGAAAAAGGGAGTCAAACGTGGCCCATTAAGACGACATGTTAACCAGCAGTCGCTTCCATGCCATTTCCAAGCTGCTGCTCTGCTCTGCTAAAATCCTGATGTTATAACCACGATGTCGTCTAAAAAAAAAAACATACACATAGGTTAAAGACAATGGCGCTGCTGTGATTTTGGCTTTATTTTACCTGTAAAATGATCAATTACTGAGAAAGTTAGAAACTCTAACTTCTGTGTCAGCTGCCGTGCGGTCAATTGAATGAGACGCATAGAGAGGTGAAAAGTTGGTAAATCCAGCATCAAAGACGCTAAGTTGGCAGCACTGCCTGTAAACGCCCCTTGCTGATGTAATAGAAACTGTTTGCACCAAGTCATTTTCAAAGAGCAATGGTCAATGGGGAAACTCCAGCACTCGGCCGGCCGACCAAAGGCGAAACTTCATCAGTCAGTCAGTCAGTCACGGACATTTGCATTTGTAAGGCTGGCTACACCTTTACACAGAATCAAGGTGTGTTAGTTTCAATACTGCTGCATTTTCTCTCTTCAAATTTTTTCTCATCAGTCGGCACTGACAACTCTGCCGCGCTCTAAAGATTTGGATCTAGAGAGGTTGTCTTGTTATATCTTATCTGATTTATAGTTCCACAAAAGACAGAAGTATTTGAAATGTGCATATCCCCAGTAATGTAGAAAATGACTGTTGATGAAACATGTCACTTCAAAGAAAACAAGCAAACAGTATGGCATGGGAATAATCTGTCTGTGCTGTCAGTGAGACAGTATGTAAGTATATACACTTATATTACAAGTAAAATTTATGATGGCTCATCGACTCCCAGGAAATGCCCTGTCACTAGAAACACTGTCGATAAAACAATCCCACTATTCTCCTGTCAGTCCTGACTGAGGGCTCCAAATCTACAAGGGCCCAAATAAAGACATCTGTCATACTTGTAAACTGTGCTTTCCTCCTTCAAAGTACAACTTATTTTGAGAGATCCAGTATGTTTTCTTTAAAAATAAACCAATCCCCCAAACTTTATTCATGATACTTGTTATTCATGATATTCTGTTTAAAAGTTTGTTTAGTGCAGAACACTGGGTTTTTTTCTAGATGCAGCAAACATGGTGATGCCGACCAACTGTTAGATGTTTGGCTTGATTAGTGGGAATGGATTTATTGACGATAAAATGAACGTGTTCAGTCTTTTTCAAGACATTGTGGGAAGGACAAACAAACCACGGCTAAAAAGTGTCCACAGATGCTAGGTCACACCCAAAACTGTCAGTGCAGGCAGTGGGAATTGCAACTCTTAATATAGACAATGCTGAACACGTAGCTGGAAAGATTTGACTGACATACAGTAAACGGCTCCTGAATATGAAATTTGCATAAAATGTTGCCCGTCCTCACAAGTCACATTCCTACATTGACCGCCATTGTCTCTTTGTTTATTCTTGTTTATACAGTGGAACACCACGCATCTATGTTTGTGTCATCTCCAAAGTGCCATCAGAGATAAGCCCTGGCCAATCACCAAAGATGGCAATCTTTAATAAATAAAGTGCATATGTAACAAATATGCAGCAGGAAAGCCCCAACAGTAAGGAGTTGATGTCTAGAGTGTACCACAGATGTCCTCTGTGGATGTTTACACTGCAGGCCAAAAGGAAGGAAAAGTTTTCATAACCTCATTTATAGGACAATGGTCAGCTTTGACTACTTGTTCAGACGGCGAACAAACAGTTCACTCAAGCCGCAGAGGCTACTTTCAGAAAAGTGTGCAAGTAAAATTAACCTTCATTACTGACACTTGTGTTTACATCTGGACACGTTAAATGAGACTCCATTACAGATGCGGAGAGAAGAACACAATAAATGTACCGGATGTGTAATTTTTCAGTCTTGCAGAAAATAATTACAGTATTTTCTGTTGGCGTGTAATTATGATAGCTGTCAGTGACAATGACGGCAGTGCATAGCCCTCTATCTCTGACGGAGGTAAGTCAAGCGTAGACTGGAAAACACTTTAACAAGCCCAACGGTATCAGCTCCGCCTGACATCCTGCCTTTATCATTAGGCTTATGCAACATATCCCCCTCTATTATCTTCACAAAGACAGATTCCTTTCTTTTAAAACCATTGTTTATCTCCTTGTAGACTCTTGAGTAATTTTCAATTCCACACCAGTGGAACTACGTTAAGAAAACTGTTGCACTTAATTAGTGGCAAGGACATCGGTGACTAAATTACTGTGTATACTCATAACATTGCTGCACAGGTCATTTAATAATGTTGCCTCATCCCACTGCAGGGATGGCTTTGAGGCCAGTCTAGTAGAAGTGGTTTTGTATTTTGAAGCCTCTGTAGAGTAGATGAAATAATCATTATTCCCTCTTATCTATTTCATTCTCTCTTTGTAGGGAGGGCTTAAAGCAAAAAACTCAGAGTCTCTTGAACTTTGAATACTTCTGACAGAATAGATAACAGCAGTCCAATATATAAACTCAATTTTTTCCCCCACAAAGAATAAAATGAATTTTAGTTTCGGTCTTACATGTGCCTCAGGTAGGAGTGTCAAACCTGTTCTGAATTTCTCGTCTCCAAATTTCAAATAAGATGCTGGGCATATTTCTCACAGTCTCTCAGCGAGCAAATTACATCAATTACCACAGTCTTAGGACATTCCATGAGAAGACAATGGTTGGTGGCTGTGTGAGAAATCTAAAAGCAGACACATTAACAGGTATACTGGAGACACTGAAGTCAGGTATTTAAGTGGAACATTACTGTGTTGTTAGTGGGATCTTAGACACAGGTGAATCAGGCTGTATTTCTCTCCCCATTACTTCCTTCACATTTGAATGAGGCCCTGCATGAGCCAAAAGATAAAACCAAAGAGGAGTAAGATGTGTTATCAGTTAGCTAACGGCCTAGTACATTGTTTGTCAGCACGGTTGCATAATACACACAGCCTCTCCAGGCTGAAATACATGTACTAATAGCTTACAGATACTTAAAACTGTCTTATTTTAAAGTTCTTGACCTTTCACTAATAAAGGTTTTCATTTGACTGTAAGCTATTAATTCCCCAGTCATAAATGTATGGTAAATGGCCGTGAGTCCTGACATGATCATTCATCTTCATTTCTTATCATCTCCATCATCATTAATCCTCTTTCAGCGTTAGTGGCACCTTATGAATCAGTTAACACCTCATGACGCACAATTTGTCTCGTGATAAATTTGGACCAAAGCCTTTTATCTTTAAAAAATTATACTCTAAAAAATGGTTGGCTGGTTAAATTGATTGGTCTGATAATGCCTCCTCTTAAGGGTTCAGTTGGAAAGTCTGACAGTCTGTTGGAAAATTGAACATGTTTTTCTCACCACATATTCTCCGTATAAGAAATTTTACAGTGAAGATAACTTCTAAATGCAAGTATTCAAAGCCAGTGACAGGCACTTGATTTACCCTAAACAGGGCATATACTGGTGCAGTGGGGCCTCTCAGAAGCTTTTCGTTTGGTAGAAACATAGAAAGCGATGCCACTGAATGTAACTCAACTCAGAAATGGAATACAATTGAGCAATCTGTACCCCCATGGGTAGACCCCACTAAACACACACACACACACACACACACACACACACACACACACACACACACACACACACACACACACACACACACACACCACTCTCTTCTCCTTAACATGTCACACAGACCGAGACTAGAAACACCGGACATCCAGTCCTTGCTTTGATTGGCCAGCAGAACAATACCCTTAGGATGACTCACCCCCTATGATTCAAAGCCACTGTGAATAGAGCATCAGGAGGAGATGCAGACACACATATGTCGAATGTGTGTGTGTGTGTGTGTATGTGTGTGCACGATTGATATTCACTGAGCCTGTAAAGAGAAATTTCCCTATGAAACACTAGTTTCCCCTGAAGAGAGCACCTGTGAGGCTTAGCATCCGGCTGTGGGATACCGAATGCTCAGCAGCCCATCTGAAAAGACATTGAGGCAAGGTTTTGACGTATGGCTGTGTGGGCGATAGTTCACATTTCTCCTGATGGTGAATAGGCAGTGATTTAGATTGAAAAAGTGGAAACGACGGTGCTGAGAGGCACAAAAATACAGTACGGCTTAATCCCCTACCAATGCAGATGTACAAAGAAAGTATTCTGCTGCTTTCAAGCTCCTACCTCTGAAATCAGACATTTGAATTGAATGTGGTTTGTCACGGATTCAAGCGCTCTGTGTTGGAAATAATCACAAAAAGCAATCACAGAGATGAAAAAAAAAAGAGGCACAGAGCTACTATGTGCTACAGAGGCAAGGTGCAAAATTGAAGAGAAACTCTTTCAGGTGCATTTCTTCTTCTTTAGGTTATTGAAAATGAAAATTTCCAGCAGTGCTTGTTACCTACAGGGGATGCAAACCAATATCATAGAGTAATAAATTAACATGATTATTATGCTATCTTCGCACTAAAAGTCAGATCTCGTAAATTCAGATCAGTGAAAACACTTTCATTTTCTTTTTAGGTTTGTGATTTGGGTATCTCCCACAGTAGTGAAGGCACCGTCATCCTGGCAGCTGTGAAACCTGACAGTCAGCACATACAGTACAGTCTAACCAAGGGACAGCAGTTTGAGGGATTCTAATGTCTGTCAGCTGCAAGTGACGGAATTAGGGGAATAGGAGAAGCACATCCTATCTGCAGGTCTGTACATGTCTGCGTTGCCATTCAGTGCCATTTACAGCATCGCAGAGTGTCACTTTGACATGTTCGCTGTGGACAAGGTGTGTGTCTAGATGTTAGTGCTCATCACATCGTAAACATGCTGCGTCTATAAATACAGCTTCCATCTTTAGTGTCTGTTGACTCCACTCCACTCTCCTCCACCTTTGTGCCTCTGCCCTTTCTTACAGGGTTACCTGCTTGCTGCAACCAGAGGTGTTTGTATGAAGAGTACACTATGCATAGGTAATGTCTGTTAGTCAGTAAAGATGGCTTTGCAACTCTTTTCTCACTCTTGTATTGGCTCAGTCCAAGGAAGTTTCAAGTCTAGGCTAATATGATCATTATCACCATACAGATTAGATGATAGATTTTATTTAGATGTGTTGAAATTGGCAGCTGTTGATAATAATACCCTTCAAAGGCTTAAATAGCTTTGGAAATTGCAAACAATACAATGCATTATTGGGCATAGACATTCAGTCCAAAACTATGTGAGATTTTGCTGCTGCGATTTTTGGGTGACATCTCTGTGTGTCACCCTGATGTTCTGGTGACCTCACCTGAATGATGAAATATCATCTTATCACCACCCTTAAGGTCACCGGTCCTGTGGACCATTGGAAATACAACAGGTAACCCAACCTTGCATACCACCGTGTCGGAGGTCATCCGACGCATAATATGTCAGGCACTCTAACCATATGTAACACCTCTCAGAAAAGGGATACCATACAGTCTATCACACCAACGTTTCACTTTGCAACAGACAACAGTGATTCATGGACACGGGATCAACGACACCAAATAATTGATCTGTCCACAATATCAGACTGCCGCTACTGTGTATTTGGCGTGAGCTGCTGGCTGGCACATCTTTGACAACACTGCCCACTAAATCTGAAGCAAAACCAGTTTCTGTTCTAGTTCTTCGTTAACAGGATGATTTTATCCCAATGCACAATAAAAGCACTTCGGTTCTAATTGTGGATGTGAAGCTTTTTGGTACTGGTGGTATCAGAGCTGGCTGTCTCCACAGAAACCACAGGTGTCCTGATTCCAGCTGATCGTGCACATTCATGAACACACAGGAATGTACCTGAAGCTTTCCACTGGGACATATGAAGCAGTGCTTCACGAGTTTCTGAGACAAACAACAGGTGGAGGAATACTCATAGTTTCCAGGAAGGAAGAGACAATGTAACAGCTAAATAACAGTGTCAACACTGGAAGGAGAAATTCCATAGTTGGAATATTTTATTAGGTGTGAAATGACAGAGTTTCGGAATCTTGCGCAGCAAGATTTTTGAGTATTTCATTAAGGATTACTCATGTTACAGTATGTAATTACATTTGACAATTAATCAGTATAATGCAAACTTCAATATAGTATTACAAAGGCTGTAATGGCATGGTAAGTTTACTACTGTATTGTGGCTGTGGAGAATAAGCAGCATGTATCTGTTTAACAGAATGCAGCCTGGAGGTTTGGACCATCCCTGGTGTATTGTATTTAACACAACACTAAATCTAATGCTGTTTACTGGAGTTCTGGGCCTCATAAAGGGTTGCTGTGTATCCATATGGAGTAGATTAAATTACACTAGGCTCTGTCTGCTCGCTATGATATTCAGATGAAAGACGAATGAGAGAAAATCGATATTCCTTACTACAAAGGTTGGGTAAAATGTTACATATATTTTACTATCCCGCTCTTGCTACTGTTGACTGAGAATGGTCTGCAAAACTAGAGGATACACACTATGACACAGAGGCAAATAAAAACACTAAGTGCACTAGCTTCCCTTCAGTCATCACTAACCAACGCTGGTGTCCAGTGCAGTGCGGCAGCACTTTGTTGTGTTTTTCTACCAGGTGTGTAGTACTGGTGGGAATGGCAGCTTTGTTTCCTACTCTAATGATTAATGGGAATGCCTGTGGAGGGTGTGACACATAACTTTTGTTCGAGTAGGACAGCAGAGCCACCCAATGTGTCTTACTGAAACTTAGCCATCACATTTCTGCCTCCCGGATTCCCCTTCATGTGGTGCCCCAAACATTTCTGCATTCCTCACATTTCTGATCACCACTAATTCTCTAAGAAACCCCTCCGCTCAGACTTCACCAGTGTTGGATTACCCATGCAGTGACTGCTGTTTGATAAATGCCACATGCAGCCAGGGAAATACCCACGCATCACTCTCTTCTTGCCTGTTTCTGTAAAAACCCAGGGGCTAATTCCTGTAGAAGCCGCCATCCAGTGCACCCTAATGCCAACTTGAACCCCTTTTAATTTACTCAATCTTTCAGCTTCTCTGAGAGCTGATAGCCTGCCACTGCCGATGCAGCAGATCTCTCTGCTACCTGCTCAATGTGAGAGCTGCAGCTGGGGAGAATTACACGCTGCTAGACATACCAGCCTGGCTAGCAGGAGTGCTCTGGAACACCATCTTTTGCACATTTCCAGCACATATTATAAGCAAACACATATGGTAAGCATAAAGAAAGGTGCTTGCTTTTTTTCCCCCTAAAAACAAGAAATAGTAGTGAGATGTGGATTCATTCATGTGCAAGTTCAACACTGCAATCCAGGCTGCAGTATTAATAAAAACATGTAGTTATTTTTTCCCAGGGATACTTTCCTGTGGCTGGTGACATGGCACTGAGCTGAGATCCAGCACTTTTTTCTTTTCTGCCATTTCCCTGCAGTAAATACACAAGCAGCCGACTTAATGACAAGCTCTGGCTGAAATGACAGAGCACCCTACTTGTCTGTGTTTGCGTTCTTGAACGCTACCCTTGTTATTCGGACAAATGGGATTTGAAAACTGGGGCCGACGTACACATACAGTACATGCACATTTCCCATTGCTCACACACACATGCTTATTTAATGATGAATGACAACAGACCAAATGAGCAAGCAGCAGCCCTGTCTTTGACCTTGACTTTCTGAGGTATGTATGAATCGAGCATATGTGTTTGACTAGGAGGGGTGTGGAGTGTGTGTGTTCCTAATTGATCTGTTCGTGTCACTCGGAGCAGAAAGAGTTGAGCAATCTCCCGTTGGCGTCAAGCTATCGATTAGTGTTCAGCCTCTGTTTCGGAGAAGCAGGAGGAAATATCACTAAGAATCTTGTTTCCATAAATGCTTGGTCACTCCCATGATGACTAAAAAGGCCTATTTTCGAATCTGTGTGACTTCATCACAACACTCCACCTCTGCTTTGTTTGTGCAGTTTATGTGGTGCTTAAAAATGAGGAGCGTCTTGAGATCTCATAGGACATTTACGTGAAAAAGGGTTGACCGCATGCTTGTTAATTGGCCACAAATTCTTGATTGGATCGGCAGTCACTCAGCAGCAGTGCTATTGGTTCGCCGACAGATTTTGAGTGGGAGGGAAACGAGGAGCAGGTTGCCAATCATCGCCCAACAGCTGCCCTCCTCCGAGACATGGCCTATAAAAACAGCCTGGGATGGAGACACACTCACACACACACACACACACACACATGCGGTGATGTTGATGCATCATCAGGTCATCGTTCTATTCTCGTCACAGCAGGAGAGGGGCGGCTGAATACCATTGCAATGCAATTATTTGGCTTTGGGAATCAATAGTGGAGAAGATAAAACCTTGCCATGCATGACCAGAGGGAGGAAGTCACAGGTGACTGGCTGCATCTTCTCCAACTCCTATAGGGTGCCAGTGGGAGTGACAACAAGGCAACAACAGCTGACAGAAAGAGAGAGCGAGAGAGAGAGAGAGAAGACGTACCAAGGGATACCAATGACGGCTAGAGACAAAATAGGAGCAGCTGTGAGCGGCCAAAACAGCTGATCAAGCACTGATAACTCAACTTCAGACTGTGTAGAAGGAAATCAGAGAGGCCTCCATTCAACAGTAGGAATTTTTGATTGACACTGACCATAAACCTTTACACTTTGCCACACCTCAGATCCAGTAAATAACAGGTTCCAGACAGCCACAGCAATAGTGGAGCACGGGATAAACCCTCTGTTGCAAAAACCTATCTCCTGCTGACTTCTTGTGGTTTCCGCTTAAAGCTTTTTTGTGTGCAGTATAAGTCTGATGTTGTAGTGGAGCTCAAGCCTTAAGTCTCACACAGCACCTGTGGCCTCATTCTTCACAGCTCACATACTGGCTGAATGGCAGGCTGACACCAAGTTAAGGCTGGTGCAATGTCAGTTGGTGACTGTGTGTGTGTGTGTGTGTGTGTGTGTGTGTGTGTGTGTGTGTGTGTGTGTGTGTGTGTGTGTGTGTGTGTGTGTGTGTGTGTGTGTGTGTGTGTGTGTGTGCGCAAGCATGTGCTGGAGTCGTGTTTCAGACAAGGTGGGCAGCCACACACAGAACAGGGCACAGACAGTCTGCGAGCTGTTTTGAGCGTCGGCTCCTTATTAAGCCGCCGCCCCACTGTACATCCAGCCTGACTGACCCCAATAACTCTAGTTCCATGCTAAACCAGCAGAGGATAATTACTATGCCTGCTTCCATTATGGGAGATAATTCAGCCCATTAAAATTTTTTTCCTGATTTGCCTCAAAGCACTTGAATGCAATACCCTTAGCATGTTAACAGGAGGAGAAAGCCTTCTCTCAGGTTTCTTAGTCTGGTTAACAAAAGGGGTTCAACACTCCCCTCAACCACAGGTAATACCATCCAGGTGAACCCCCTCTCCTCTTCTTCTCTTCCATTAACCTTTCCTGCCCCCCATATCCCCAGGACTGTTCCTGTTCATAGCAGTGTGTGAGTGTCACTCACTTCAGACAGTCTCTGCCTGAGGGCCATTTTCAGTGGGAGTGCTGAGCTCAGGCTGTCCCGGTGCTCTGACAGGTCTGCTGAGCACAGGTGAGGCCATCTCCAGTTGGTGATGGACGGAGCCAGAGAGCTCCGACTTGCAGCATGCCTTTAGCCCAACCTGACTGACAGCTATGAATATCTCATCCTCTTAGACAGATAGCTGAGACCTCAGCTCCTCAGGCAATAATGACACACGTGCACAAACACACATGCACAACAGAAATGAGCACATACCTCATGTCAATTTGTGTTGTGAAAGCTGCTTTTAAAAGAGTTGCTGTTGCCAAATAACAGATATAACTGGTGCTGCGGAGGCTGAGCCCGCCACAGGGTATTTTCCATGCCCTCGAAGAAATGTCCGTAAAGAACTATCGTTCTCAATTTTTCTGCCAATAAGGTGAGATAACTTTACTTTTTCTTCTAGAAATTACTATTAAAATATAAAAACCAAAGCCGTGGACAGGGGCATTGCTATGCCGGAAAAAATTATAATAAATAAAAATGCACTTGATTTTCATTTAGTAACATACAATTTTCTAATCGCTCTTCTCAAAAATTGACAAAAGATGGACTTTTTTTGCAGTGCAGCAATCAAAATCAAAAACACTGCAGCAGGTCTAAAGGGCTCTTCCAGTGCCCAGTCAGACTAGTATTTCCCAAAAGCAAACAACTTGTCCGTAACATGTAGATATGGGAAATTTTTCATCCCAGTGGTTTTGATCAAGAGCCAAAGAAAAGGGTCAAAATATCGTTTTCTCAAACTGAACCAGATCATAGAGTTCATAAAGTGATTCTGACTCAAACTTGTGTTTGTTCTGAAACTTGGATCCTGTAGTGTGTGGTCAGTGTTTTCTAAAAGTGTGAGGGTGACCTGGCAGCAGTGAGGGAGAGAAAGCCTCAGTGCACGCAACACCCACTGACTATAAAACACCTACGTGGGCAGTTTGCGTTCCCAGGTGCACAAAAGCTGCCAGGACAGAGGGAGTGAGGAAGGAGAGAAGGCAGAGCCGGCCTGGTCTGCAGGTGCTCACAGAGGCAGGGATTGTTCCCTCTGGAGACGGAACCGGGGGGGGGGGGTCATAATGTAAACATATACATGCACACACTGACACTCTCCCTTCCAACACCCTAATGACGTCAGCCTCCTAACCTCTTCTTCACATCTAGGCTCTCTGTCTGCGCCCGACCGCCCTCACAGCTCCAGGCTCGGGCACCCAGCATTCCTCAGGCCGGTGTGAGAAAGAGGTCGCCTGGGGATCAGGGGCCAAGCGGAGTCTGAACCATGACAAGCCAGGACAGGACAGGCAAACCAAACACACAAAGCACCCTGCTTTTAGCCTGGCCGGCTGGGTGCTTCTTGGAGGCCTGCAAATGCAGACGGTGCAAAGGGCAAATCAGCTACACATGCCACTCTACTAATATACCGTTTGTGTTTAAGTGTGTGTGAGTCTGTGCCAGTATGGCTGTGTGCATAACCTAAATAATGAGCCAACACAAACAGAGTTAAGAGTCAAACACCCTTCACAGTTTCCTGTTTCTTAAGATTTCATACTAACTAGACATCACCTTGAAATGTTAGTGTGTTTTCACAAGTACAGACACCTTACTGATTGAAAAACTAACTTTACTCACCCTTATTTTTTGCTTGAGTCAAGTTCCTGTGTTTGCTTCCACACATCAGAGCCATTGCTAGTTTGTAAAGGCAGCACATAAAAGAGGCTGATGTGAAATTCAGTGCTTTGAAACACCTGTCTGATTTTTTGACTATTGCTGCCAGAAAAACACTGAAATGGACAAAAACATACACAAGCAGATGTAGGAGAAAGAAAAAGAGTTGCTGATAGAAAATATAGATTCATCCTAGTGAAAATGGGTGGAAATTAGATTTCGAAGTGATGAAATGGCTCATTCACTGAAAAGCCAACAGAAATTACAACACTGATTTATTTTTCCTGAAGAGATATTTTTGTCCTCAACACACCATTCAGCTCACCCAAAGTTAGTCTAAGAACATCAAGTGACGGGGGAAACACTGGGCTGTATTCTTTCACCCTCAAACTCAAACCT
Organism: Xiphias gladius; assembly: GCF_016859285.1. Classification (NCBI taxonomy): domain Eukaryota; kingdom Metazoa; phylum Chordata; class Actinopteri; order Istiophoriformes; family Xiphiidae; genus Xiphias; species Xiphias gladius. The sequence goes on along the minus strand of NC_053416.1, from coordinate 22,539,155 downwards.
GCCTGCCTGCCCTCAATGGCACTTTGTGTGCACGTTTGTAGGTGTTTGACGGGCACATGGAGTCAAGACTGGGTCCTGTCCTCCAATGAGAGGGCGTTGCAAGGTATCTCCCTAAAAGGTGAATTCATTGGGGTCCTGAGTGGAGCAGGAAACCCTGCCCTGAGCCAGAGTCCTCAGACGCTCCGGGTGCATGCATAGAGGCTCTCTGGAGAACCGCCTGCCTGGCTCCAGACTTTGTTTTGCTTTCAATTGACCTGCCTTGTTGCCCCTACCGCCGCTGATGGCGCCGCTGCCGCTGCCAGCGCCGCTGCAGCGGCTGCTGGCTGTGAGGAAATGCTGCTCCCAAAACCCCCCCACTTAGCTCAGCCTCTGATAAACAGCTTTATTTTAAATATATTTCAAAAGTTCTATAAACTGAGCATTTATCAAACAGCTCTATATTTTTGGCAGTTTAACGTTCAGACACTCTTCCGATCAATGCTGCAGTTTCAATGGCCTGGAGTATAGTTCAAATTACTGCAGCATTTCACAGAGACATGCAAATAAATTCTTGCAAATATCGAAGCAGGGCTTTATCTTGTTGAAGAGAGCACTCCGCCCATTTAGCATTACACTCCTATAACACTGTCTGACGCACAATGGACAGTTAAAAAAAAGTATCAAAGTTGATGCTGCAGAACTCGTACGCTCTCTTCTTTCTAACACCGACAGATTTTTTTTCTTTTTCATAACTGTAGTCCTCAGACCCAACCGATTCTGACTGAAGCATCGTCACTTGAGGCAACTTTCTCAGACACCAAATGCTTTATAAAACTTTTCTCATATGTGCAGCAGTACTCCCCAACACCTGCGAATAAACGCTGATGTGTTAAATGAGTGGACTGGTGGGTTGATAAGGTGAATGAACTCCAGAAGGTGCAGCATTTCTATCTGTAAATTGTGCTACCATTATCTCTACCATACAAAGCTTGCATTTCAGAATTGTAACTCCAAAACCTACAAGCTACGCACGCATTACCCTCATCACATGGTGAATGTGTTAAGCTGTTGAGCTAACATTTTTCATATGTGTAATTATGGGATTAAAGGACTTACCTGTTTGCAACAAGCCAATTCCACTGTCTGATACATTGTAATGCCGCTGGATGTCAAGCAGAACACCTGTAAACAGGAGAGGGAAAACATAAATGTGGTCTCAAGGCTTAATAGTAACCATAATCACAGATTTTAAAACAGTCAGTTATCTTTGTCCTACAGCTAATTTAATTTGGGCTTTTTTGGTTTGCGATTATTGTTGGATATGATGGATCAACAGTGCTCAGGGACTCATTTACTAAAAATCCCCGAAGAGCAATACAACATCCCTGATAAGTGCTCTCTTGGCTGCCATACAGTGCTAAACTTTAATAAATGGCTCCAAAGATTCCACCACAGGATTTTGTCCAGTATCCAGTTTCTTGTGTTAAATCACACTTTCTTCTAAACACACAAAAACACTCTCTCACACAAAACACACACACACACACACTTTCTTCCCATTTGGCTCATGTAAACAACTCTGGGGAGCATCTCCAGCACAGCGACTGGAGTTGACTTTGGTTTTACCAGATCACACTGCAGCCGCCTGTGTGAGGTCGATATTGCTGGTGGTTCTCAGCAGTAGCACAGGCTTACAGCAGCGCCATAGCATCGCTCCACTGTTAGAAGCTACAGGGCCTTTGTGTTGTGTTAATCCTGTTACTGTAACCCAGGAGGAAATTCACACACTGTGCATGGCTCTAATGCCTTAATGTACTGCATGGCACCTGGTGCGTGGCCAAAGGTAGGACAGGGAACACACATGAACAGCTGAATATCTGCTCATCACAAAATTATGACTTGTGTATGTTTAGTGTTGCTAGCATTTAGAGCATGCACAAGAAATCTCCTGAAATTTTTAAACACATCATAAACATCTGAAGATCAAGATGAAGATCAGAGGATGATAAATTAGGGTTGAAGAAATCCTTTTGTGGATACCATACAATTTTAAGAATCAGGGAAGAAGAAGCATCAAAGTCTCATCAAATGAATTCTGCTCCTCTTGAGACCACCAGCTTGGAAAAGTGTTATTTTCTAACTCAAAAGAAAAGAGAGAAAGGAACTATACATCTCTATCCTATAAACCCTTGCAGTACAGATGCAATGCGGTGAGCTTGGTAGTTCTCTCTGACTCTCTGTGAAACTGGCAAGCTGGCGCTTGGGAATCGAAACATAGCTCATGAAAATGGAACAGCAGCATGACTAACATTTTAAAAAGCTGGCTGCCTCTGATCTGTTTGCTCCTCTCCTCTGAGTCCAGCAGACCAGTATAACCTAGCATAACCTGACCTCTAGACATAGTGCACCTCTGTAACTTTCAGAAATAACTCATGCATAATGTACTTGTCATCTCTGGGATTTTGCCTCAGAGGATGATGAGAAAGATCACAGCCAACGAGGTAAATAACTGCATTCAACATAATAGATAGTGTTGATTCTGCTATACTCGACATTGGCATCGTTTGTCTAGTTTTCAGCAGAGAGACACAGACCGTTTCAAAGGCGGCTCCAGGTTGGACTGTGACTGGGAGCAGAGACATAGGTCAGATTCCTGTCATCTGAGTCAAACCACCTGCTCACATTCTCGCACTACAGGCAGTATTCTTGTTCAACCACTACGCTTGCCACCTTTGCCTTATTTCTGTTTCATAATGACTAGACTTGGAGGCTTCTCCATCATGCTAGTTATCACCCAGTTTCAGTGAAAGCCTCAGTGCAGTCACCTACACCATCAAAACTTCCCCAAGGAGCAGCAACTGTCCGAGCGCAGGTACGCCTCAACTGATATTTCTGTGCAGGTATATCTCGGCCCGTATCCAGTCCAAGTTAGGATGAATCAGGGATGAAATCAGAATCTGACATTATAGGTCACATTTCCTTCATACAACCGTAATTTTTTTGTCCAAAGGGCCTTCAAATAAGAAGGTAGGTAAGGGTTTGCTGAGCTGATCTGCCACCCAGTAGTCACATACTGACCAAAATACACACTTGATACACTTGGCAGACAGGTTGGCTATGACAGTGATTACCCCCCCCAACCCCCACCACCCACCACCCTTCTGTCAGCCTGTCAAACAGCGACAACGTTGTTTAATATTGTACTGTACAACTACAGCTGTACTCTAATTGGCCTGAAGGAAGTGCACACACACATATGCGCAGCCTGCTGGGAGGGGGATTTCTATGCCAGATGGTGGAGCGTCCCTCCTGGACAGAGTCTACATTTGTCTGAGCCACACCCGTCTACACTTACCACACAATTAGCAGACAATTAATAAAGGTAGAGTTGGCAAAATGTAATTTACTGTAAGATTAGGGGGAGAGAGAGGTGCTGGCTAGATAATCTAATGCTATGGTCCTGGTATGACAAGTTCAACAAGATCGTATCTATTAAAAACATATGAAACTACTGATCAAAGCAACAGTGCTTATTGTTCTGGATTCAAGTGAAATGAGGTGTGTAATGAATTGCGCTGATCTGTAAGGGTTACAGGGAGCCATCGGATCTGTGTTTGTGTAGCAGTGTATCTCAACTATCATCTCTACTCTCAATGAGGCCTTTCAATGCCTGGCAATCAAACTCTGCTCGTATGATTTCTCTCCCCTACACCTCCCCTTCCTTCAGGCTTTCACTACTATCTCGTCTTTTCTTAATCTTCGCCCTTTTTTTCTTTGTCAACCCGAGATTCATGTTTTTGGACCTTTGGTGACTGTAACGACCATGTCTTAAAAATACAGACAGATTCAGTGATGTTTCTGATGATGAGGCACCACAACCCTCACCCAAGCTGGCAGCTCCCAGTTTAGTTGCCATAGCAATGATGTACGGGCACTCAAAGAGATAAAGGTCAAGAGACCACAAAGGAACTGAAATTTCCAAATCTCCAAAGTGCCTCCTTCTAATCCTCATTGCAACTGGATCCAGTGTTTCTGATTCAATATAACCGTGAACATTTCACACATTGCAGTGTCTGCTAAGTTGGTCCTAAATTACACAGGTGATTATACAATGCCAGAAATACCTAATGCGACAGCATAGCAACACTGAAAATAGTGATATTTTACATTATAGCTACATCTGAGGTCACCACTACCATTGTGACAACATTGCAAATATAACCCCTGCAGAGCCATTAAAATGAACAACGTTAATGAGTTTCTCAAGTCTCAGGCCTCCAGGGGTCTGTGTGAATCTGAGCGTGATGCCAAGCAAGAAACATCGCAGGAATGAGGATCTTCCTCACTGCACATAACAACAGGTATTTCCATGTTCATTCAAGGTAACAGCACTCACACAGCAATGTACACTGACAGCTACCTTGTAAGCCACTCCCTCCCCAGTGTACTGTACACTCCTTTGGCTTAGCTGTATACAAAACAAAACAAAAACATAACAAGCAGGCTTTAAGAAATGGGTAAATAATCAGTCCAGAGTTTTTAAAGTTCTAAAGTTTTGTCATTTATTTAATATTCTGACTTTGAATGCACAGCCACCCTTTAGTACATTTGTTAACAAACATGTTTTGGGATGTGTAATAGCACAGTCCAGAGCCACATTTATGTATTCTTTGACACTTAAGGACCCCTTTCATAAATGTATTGTGATGCTGAACTGCACATACTAGTGTATGTGACTGCAGTCACTCTCTGCAGTCAAAACACAGAGTTGAGACAGAGTCGGGGGCCAGTGTGGAGCTGACACTTATTCCACCCTCTCGTAAAATATGCCTTTACGACCACTTCTTTCAGTTTAGTTTAAGAAGAAATGACTGAAATTGGTGAACGTCAACAAACCACAAGTTCTGCATTTAGAGCTATGAATGGCGAATGATTAATTTTCAATTTGAGTAGCACTTCCTTTCAATTTTTGCTGTTACCTATATAAGGCCATCACTAGACTGTTCATATACTGTTACTGACAAGGGTTTGAAGCTCCAGAAAATACTACAGCATGTACGGAAAAAAGCAACTATATGTAATAACTGTAATGAAACATAACACCACACAGGTTATTTGTTTCTCAATCGCGTGATCCACAGCAAACATTTCAATGAGGATACAGCATGATGTTTTTGCAAATCCAGCTTCCGTGCAGTGACACACACTGCCAGCATTATTCCTCCGGGGACCACCATACACTCACAAATACACCATAAGTGAACACACACACACACTCCATACAACCATACACAGAAATGCACAAACATAACTCCATCAACTTGGAGAGGACAAATTTCATTTCTAAATCCCCTACAGAGACTCATGGATCTCTGGCCCCTCTCGTTCTATTTCTGCTCAGAGAAACTAGGCTAAGAGGAGGGAGCAGTCCAATTTAACAGGGATGGGTGTTGGTGAGAGACACAGAGAGACAGAGACAGAGGAGTCATGAGGGGCAAAGAAATAGATGCTGGCTACGTCAGGTCAGTCAGGGCTGGATTGAATTTGTAAAGCATGTGTTTCCATTGTTTATATATATAGTAAATGTGTGTGTGTGTGTGTGTGTGTGTGTGTGAGTGTCTGTGTTCGTGTGCGCGCACATGCGCGTGTGTGTGTGTGTTCCCCTTTCCCCTGGTTTCACTGTGTGTGTGTCAGAGTGAGAGGGAGCCAATGGATGGAAGTCATTCATTCTGGCCAGAGTGTGGCAGGCAGCGGTGAGCCACTCTGCTGATGTGGCCAGATCCTTCCCCTCCGTTCCTGCAAAGGGGGTGACTCCTTTTCATTTGTCGCCCCGTCAGTATAAATAGTCTGGGAAAGGAACAAGGTGGGACATTATGATTGAGGAGAAAGTGCATCTTTTCTGGCTGTTCTTGCAACCAGGTTTTAGGTTTGAGCGTGTAAGAGGCAATAAGAAACAGTGCAGGAAGAGAGCAACAGAGTGCAGAGGCAGGCCGGGCTGCAGAGCGGCTCAGACTGCAGAAGGGAGAAAGGTGACCACAAATATGCCCGACTGTGGCCGACGGGCTCCTGACCGACTGCTCTCCTCCCTTGCTATGTGGCCACAGTGGGCGGGGGAGCACTTTTTCCATTCCACTTCCTTTCCCTGCCACACAGAAAGGAAACATGCTGCAGATGTCTGGGAAACAGTGTATAGAGCTGCCTGCACGGGAGGGCTGCAGAACTCCTACAAGAGGTGGACTCCCCAATAAAATCAGCAAGAGGTGAGGAGTGTGACGGTGGAAAGTTCAACTCCTGCTTCTTTACTGGCACCAAGTCAAAGACACAACTTCACCCAAAACCACTTATACTGTACACTGTGTGAAAAACAGTAAGATACATTGTCCTTCTACTGACAGGCTTGTAGCTACTGTGTGGGAGCGAGAAAAAAAAGTTAGTCTTAGTCTGAGTCTTGTTGATTAAAGGTGCCCTATGGAGTTTTTGACCACATGGATGGATGAATGTTTTTACAAGTGGGTCCCCGTTTTGATTGCATCAGACATGTGCACGAGGACGCACATAGCACATGCGTGCGAGCACACTGGCAGTGCGATTCCCCTTCTTTCTGTCGGTTTCTACTCTACGCATCAACAGTTGGAGGTGGTAATGTGACAAGAAATGTATCAATGCACCAACAAACACGGGAGGACTGTTAGCAAGCAAACACGAACGTAAACAATCCACGGTTTTAAAAATATTCCTTTAGAATTCAGCTTTGCAGCTGTTTTATGAGAAAGGAAATGTGCTCAACATTTGTTTGCAGTAAAACTCAATAGGGCACCATTAAATGCAGCTACTGTCACCATTAATATAGAAGAGAGAAAACCCACCTAAACCGAAGTCTGCATGATATGGATAGTATATATTAGGGTATATTAGACTGCCATATTGAGGATATTACACTGCTATAATATACAATAGCTTTGTAACCTGAATAGTGTGAATCTACAGTTTACTTTACGATCATTGAAAAGGAAGTTACATTTTTTTGGCATTTTTTGACCGTGTAGAGTTTTAAGACCTTTGCTCATAGTATTATAACCCTCTGTGCTTTGTTTTGGCATCTGATAAGTTTTCAACTGATGGATGTGTTATTCAAACTGTACTTCCTGGATCATATTTCATCTTCTCACTTCTCTCAACACATCCATCCACCGCAAATCTGGTTTCTGTCACTATTTCTTTCACTGTCACTACAAATCACTTTTAATGTTCTTGTATGCACATTAAAAAGTAAAACAAAAAATGAAAACGCAATTTAGACCTGTGGTTTCAGTTCATGTTACTTTTTTTATTTTGCTGGCTTGCGTGAGTGGATGCCGTACCATTGGTCCGCTAAACCTAGCTATTTCAGAGAACATTCCACCATGGTGATATCAAAACTGATAGTGAAATTTAAGTCGGCGCTCCAGAGAGTGTGTGAAGATGAATATGCTGTTGTTCCAGTGATACAACCCCTATGACATTTGAGACAGCTTTCACTCTAATCCTCTAAATTTGTAACAGCCAAATTGGGGATGAATCCAATCAAAAAGCCTGTAGGTTTGCCAGCCTAACTACTTTGATTAAAAGGGTCTTTTTTTTCACCTAATTTTCTTTCACTAATCAAAAGCTTGAATTCAGCTCAAGGGCCACGGTGCATTAGTCCCAGCCAGTATGTGCTAAATATTTGATGGTAGTGAAGAGGATGCATAGTGAAGCATCAAGGGAGCAGTCTAAACCTATAGCTCATCAATAATACATCCAGGTGGTAGCCCACTTGTTAGTATGAGATAATGCATTAGTTGTATTGGAAAGAGACGCAGTGAGGCAAAGCAAAGGTATTTGAGATGAGATGAGACTGTGTGACTGCCAGGGGATCTCCGTGAGCTGCCCTCCTTCACAACAGCATCTCTCAGGAATACTGAACAGCAGTTGAACTCAAACTTGAATGTGGACCTGAAGGAGTGTTATTTATGTGGAATTTTGAAAAGGAGCCACGTTAACCGGAGAAAATCAGGGCCTCCGAGAGAGGCTGAAACAGCGTCTGGTTTCGTTGTGAAATGATATGGACATTGTACCTTTCACAAACCCACAAGAAATGCCCTGAGCTTTAGATTCAATTTGGCTGAGTCTTAGACCATTTAAACATAATCCCAGAAAACATCCTCAATCCATAAAAAAGAACTATACAGAATGGTCTTATGCCTTTTATACAATAAACACATATACAGCCTGGAATATCTACTGTATTTGGAAGCAGCAATTAATAGCGGGATGAAATAATGAGCTCTCAAGTTTTCAGACAGGTGGCATATTAACCAGAAGGTCAAACACCAGCTATCTCACAAACACTTCTAACGTGATGCTGCTACATTTAGTAACAACAGTGCTTTGAGCTAAATGTGAATGTCAGAATGGTAACATGCTCACAATGGCAATGCATTTGTTAAGGCATTTGTTAAGTAGCACTAAACACAAAGTACAGATTTGACCTGATGATGGCGCTAGAGAAAAATTCAGAGAATCATATTACAATTCATATGAATGTCTCTACAAAATTTCATGGCACCCATCCAGTAGTTGCTGAGATATTTCGGTCTGGACCGACCAACCGACTGACCATCAGACCAACTAAACATTTCCATCCCTAGAACAACGCTGCTAGCTTGGCTAAACAGACACACACAGACGTGCACAAAACCACACACACACACACACACACACACACACACACACACACACACACACACACACACACACAGACGTGCATAAACACCACACACACACACACACACACACACACACACACACACACACACACAGACACACACACACACAGCATAAACACCCTTACACTCACAATAATGCACTCCTTTTAATTAAGAAAATGTAGGTTTATGTGATTGCCATTAAAAATGGCATAGGACACAGGACAGGTAAGACACTTACATTACCGTGTGTGCGTGTATGTGTGTTCAGGAACGTGTGCACACATAAACAGCTACCACACAGTAATCCCAGTGCTTTTTTACATAACAGTGAGGGAGATTAAAGTCATTGTGTAGTGTTTTTTAATGAGATTTCTTTTCTCCTCTTGGGTTCCTCCTGGAGAGGAGAACTGGTCTCTCTGTGATTTTATGAGGATGAGGGGAATCCACCTTGGGGGATACTGAAAAATCTTGATTCATAGTCATCATAAACTGTATGTACAGTCAAGACTAACTAATAACACCCATTTACATAAGGCATTTTTAATTACTGAAAGACTAAAGGAGAATTCTCTAAAATACTGCTAATGTATTCATTTAGATAAGTGATACTTTACCTATCTACTGTAACAAAGAATTTCTGTGTTCTCTGCTCGATGCTCGACTCCATTACTTCACCTGACTTCCCCTTGGTTCAACCACAGTGTGAGCTGTAATGCATAATGATAAGATGTCCACAGGCTGTCAAACTGACTCTGTAGACATCAGGTTATTTTTTGCAAAAAGATCGAGTGTAATATGACCCCAAGCCATGATAAAAAGAGAAGAAAATTGGTGGAGATTTTTATTTTCTGCTCAATTTAGCATCAAACAACTAGAGCACAGCTATCTTCTCTGGATAATCACAGTGCTTAGGCTCCACAATATGAAGAATTCAGGGGCAGTAGGGGTCCAGCTGGTTCCATATGGCTAATATCTATGTCCCTTTTTTTTCGGGGGGGGGGGGTTCTTCAGTGCACACATCTGTTTGAAAATAGGTTTTAAAAATACCCAATTTAGGTAGAAGTCGGTTTAAACTGATCTGTCATTTCAATAAAATAGGTATTTCTGGTGAAAAATAGTAAATAAAAAACAAAAAAACAAAAAAAAAAAGATGACTTTTGCAGATACTCTATTTCAGTGGCCTAGCTAATGGGATATATCTGTCACTCCCATCCAGTATATCAGGCTATATACCATGTGTCTACTGCACCATCTACAGAGCTACTTTAATGCTATAATGACTCCCTGGAGTTTATACATGTATAGATATGAATTTCAAACATGTTTTTTTCTGTCTTCAGGCTTCCTCCTGAATTATCATTAGAACTGCAGCCAGAGGGGAAGACCAATCAGACATATAAAAACATTTTTTTTCTGATGCTGTCAGGGTGACCTCTCTACAGCTGTGCACACATTGCCCATTATGTACAAAAGCAACCAGACCAATGCTACTCTCACACTGTGTCTTCATTTAAGGGGGAAGACACTAATTTCCAACACAATTTCAATCCCAGTTATGGGGATGGAGTTTAAGGCTGTGGGTTTCATCTTTCATTGTCTCATGAATTAGATATGCATCTTATTACTTCCTCCACTATTTCATTAAACACTCTGAGAAACCCAATATGTCTTTTTGCACAAACTTATAAAGAATGACCTCAGCTGCCATTTTGAATCTTTTATGGGCAATTACAATTTGATTCCTTTGAAAATGTGGTTCAACTCATTTTACATATGATAAAAACGTATGTGACCCCATTTCCAAAACTCAACTAATTTTGGATCATTTGTCCCTGCCCATAGACCCATAGAGGCATACCAGTGGCAGGCGTTCCATACCTTCATCGCCCTGGTACCAATAATGAACACACGGTGATCCTATAGAAAGATCATAATTTGGGTTTACATTGATTGGTTTTCTTCAGTCCTGTGTTTTGTCGACCCATCCATCCCAGCCTCCTCCTAACTTGGACTTTATTGCACTTTATACAACGTAATCCAACTTCCTCCTTTGCTCCCGTCATAATTACTACAGCTGCTAGAGGTGACCTAACAGTAAAACGTAACTATGGGTGGTAAGGAGCTGCTGCACAGATGACCCATCAGGTCGTTTATTATCAGTCATCAGTCAGAATCCTCAATCATGAGGCGTGGCTGTGAGGTGAGTTTGAGTTCTTCTTGGCGTGGGAAAACACACCGAGGCATCTTTTTGTTCCTCCACATACCAGGCCTGTTTCATTAAAGAATAGCCCACATACCTGCAACACAGTACACAGCCTCAGGCCTTCCGCACTTATCAGTCAGTCTTTGAACTATACTAAGAAATATGCACATGAGCTTTACTCGGTTTTGCTGCCCAGATACTCCCATCATCATCATCCCATCATCAGACTGTAGCCCAACATTAAGTTTAATAGCTGCATATGCACATACTGTATGTGTTGTCCCTGTGACAGCACTGACGTCTTGGAAAGACAAAACCAATGACACATTCTCATAGGAATTCGATCCTAAGTGTGAACCTTTCACAGCAGAAAAGCACACTAGGGCTGTTAGTGTGTGTGTGTGTGAGTGTGTCTGTGTGCGTGTCTGTGTGTGTGTGTGTGTGTGTGTGTGTGTGTGTGTGTGTGTGTGTGCGCGCACGCACGTGTGTGTATGTGTGTGTCTCCACCTCTGACCCAGGGTATTAAGAGAAAGACCCAAGTCTTTGCCAGAGGTCGGCACCCTCATTCAACCCACGTTCTTCCCACACACACGGTAACGCATACACCAAACACAGTAATGAAAATCCAGCTGCAATCTCATCTAACTCTGACAAAATGACAGATATCCACAAATGAAATCAAAAAACGTAGCTGATGAAACATGCGAGGGAACGTACGAGCACACACAAGACCTTCTCCAGGGCCAGCCTGGTGGATATAAAAGATTACATAATACCTCTGCCAGGCTCCACTATTTACTCTATCACATGTAAATAGGGAAACAGAATACATTTTCCTCAAGAAGGAAGGCTTTTCAAATATAAGGCTGCTGTAAATAAGCACACTAAATATTATTTTAGCAGCTGTGGGAGCTTCCAGGAGTTGAGAGCTAATATTACTGCTAGCTCTAGGTCTTCTTTCACAACCGCTGGGTGTAACTTGTACTGCAAGCAGGTCAATATTAGATTCCAGTCCTCTCAAGAACAACTTGTTGATGTGTCAGAGAAAAATCCAATTTCAGAGTGTCTCAGGATATTACAGTTTCATCACTCATAACAAATTCCAAACTGCTGTTCTGTTGATCAATATTCAGTTTCTGTGTGTATTTCACAAGGATACAAACAGATTGCATTTTCCTCTATTTTCAAGCATTGGGCTTGAATATGACCTACACAACACAGAAATTTCACTTTTTTGTTGCTTTGTATTTTTCTCTCCTCTCTCTCTCTCTCTTTTAATTTATCTTAGTTTGTGTGTGTTGCAATTGATGTGAATGTTGGTGGCTGGAGGAAAAGGTAATTTACAGTGTAGTCTGCACAGTGAAAAGGTCAGCCATTTGAATAAAAGGAAATAAAACTGCTCTACGTGTTATTGATTGTTCTACTCTGAAAATCCTAGTATTGATTTGTCAGCGTTATCTGTTACACAGTTACACATTAATGTCACAGAACTACACACTTTATTTCAGCAATGTTGCTGCTCCAACATTTCAATAACATTTGGTGTGATAATTACATGGAACGCAGGGAGTGAGCAAACCAAATTTTTTCCCATCACATATTTTCAAGCAGGGATGAACTGTTATTTGACAGCATGTCAAACACAGCAAAGTGCTCAACACATCTCAGATCTTTCCTCCTTCCTTCCTGCAATCTTGATGACTGCCTGAAGAGATGGATTTTTCAGGTAAACAATCTTCTTAGATAAAATAGACAGGAAGGGAGCAGCCCAATTTTAACTTTTAGGATGGGTGTTTGGAAAGGGATGGATAGAGATTGGGAGAATCCCTGTGCTTCTGCTCATGACTCATGTTGCTGGTGCTCCAACATGCCTTAAAAACTCTTAGCTGGACTGAATTTAGCACATACTCTGTTTATCCCCAGGATGTAATCCTAAAGCAAACTCTTTACACCAAAGAAAACACCACTGGCCACGTCCATATGTCCATACACACTCCTCTGATGACAAAGGGGAGGTCAGCGATAATCAGGCTACCACTCACCTTCACGTCAAAGATCAACAGGCAGCTTGATCAAGCACTGTTGTCTTTTCGTCAACCACTGGAAGTTAAAAGATAAGTACGAGTTAAGAATTTAAATAAAATAAGAAAAGGCCCTATATGTGGAATGGCTGATATTGGATATTGTTTAAAAAACAATGCATGAGGTTTTATTCTAAATGGATGTGTGGCATTTTTATAAACAGGAAGCTTACTGTTGCCATGGAGGCAGTGGGTTACCTTTGGGCTACATTGCCACACTTTCTTGGCATTCTTATATTTGTTTACATTTTGGCTAATTAGCACCATTAAAAGTATGCCAAATAAGCTATTAGCAGTTCCTGTTTGCAATGTACCCAGAGAACTATCACTGGATTACTCTGACACACGAGAAAAGTTCAAATGTGATGATTCTCAAGCATGTACTAGAGTTATAAGGAGCATCCTATTTTATGATTTCTAAGCTGGTTTATGGATGTTTATATATAATGGACATCAGATAGGATGATATCCTCATAGAGCGTTCTTAATGCTTAATCTTAAAATATGTGTATCATGTATGTGTGTTAAGATTTGACTGACTTATGACTCCATTAAGGATGCAAATCGGGCACTTAGGGTTTTAAAGTACCTGAGTTGCCTCCATGAGCCCAACTAAATGACTAACTTCCCTCTGTTTTTGGAACAGCACAATGTACCTGTCCCTTTCGCCTCACACAGCATCTTTACCCCACATCCCTCCCTCCGCCCCTCCCCTTCAACTCACAATTTGAAAACCTCTGGCCCATAGCATGGTCAGCACTGAGTAAAAATATCCTTTCCAGAATACAGTAAATGTAATGGCCTCATAGCTGTGATGAGTGATATAGGATTCAAGGTTGGGGTAACACCAAGACAGCTGTAGTTAGGGGAAGAGTCAAAGAGTCACCCCAAAGTGACCAACAGCAGAGCCGTGAAGCATTGCATTCATAGCAGAAGGGTCACAGGGTGAAAGCTGCTGCAGGGGAAGTGCATCTACTTGATGGTAAAATCTGGAGTAGCCACATGAAAGGGCGTGCACTGGCAGAGGAAGAAGCTCTGGTTAATTCCATCGGTTACTATTACAGACGTCGGCTAAAACAGAACCTAAAGAACACACAGACTGTTTTCTCACAGCAGTGGGAATGGCACGCTAGGATATAGACATAAAGAGATTTGTGGGATAACTGTGGGAAACCAGTCTGGAAAAGTCCACTTGGAAGGATGTCATGTAATTGTTAAGGACTCCACTTAAGCATCTGTTGAATTTTGTCATTTTGCTGTCAACATTGTTTTTGGAAAATGCTGAAATACTTTTAAAATGTGCAGAAGTGATGACGCTGTCTTTCAAAGAGATGTGGATTCATATTGTGGAGTACAATTTGTCTAATTCAAAACAGCCCAACATTAGACGGCAAGAACGAGGCAGAAACCCTATAAAGTAAATTACTAGAAGCCCTCCCATCTTTTTAATGCCTCTGCTGTTGTTTGGGGACCTTTAATGTGAACGCCATAAAACGAGAGAGGCTGAAATAGGGAGGATAGTGAGGGGTGAAAAAACCAACAGTTAAACCCAAAAGCAATCTGAGCATGGCCCACCCTGCCTCTCAAACAGTTTAGCAGGGAGAGGACACTTCCTCCATGTATAAACCTGACATATTCCATTGCAACACTTCATGTTACTGAGAATATCTAATGTGACGTGTTTCTACCAGCAGATAAAAAAAATGTCAGAGAGACCCTCCGCATTTGGGTTGTTGCGCAGTGACACCCTCATCTCTTTTGGTATTTGTGTACAATTTGATTTACTTCCTAATCTTCCTGACAGACAGCTACACTATCTTCACTTCTCTTCTTTTCTAGCCTCTGTGGAACTGAAAGTGGTGGGCTTTCCTGCATTCCGAGCACTTGTTGTCCAGAAAGAGCTCTTTATGTTGTGACAACAGATAGGAATAAGCAAAGCTTTTACCCTGTCACTGCTTTGACTGAAAATGCTAGTGCAGAAGAGTGCCCCAGGCCTATGTGGACGGTGATAATGAGTCGTCACAAAAGAACTGGATGAAGCTAACAGGAATTAATCTGCATACCCTGTCAGACTGGATGGATTGCTACATCTTTTTGACTGTGTAACAAAGAGCTTGCCTTAAGAGGATTATTACCACACAGTCATCTGTGTCTATATGCAAGACGCCAAAAGTTCACATGCAAGGGTCTTACACTTGTCCAATGGGATGTGGCTGGGTTTTGGGGTAGTCCTGGAATGACAGCTTGACCGAGACAACTCATCTTAACGTGCCTGGAAGAAGCGTTAATCTGCAGCTCCCCGACATTTCTGCTCAGCAAAGATTAGGCTGCAGTCAGTACCCCACAAACTGTGCCTTTGCTTGCTGCGCACAGGGGGGTGGGTAGGGCTAACACAGATCAGGGTTTACTTAATTACCAAGCAAATAACTTTAAGTGCTGGGTGTCTGCCTCACATATCCTCATATTCTCTGAAAAAAAAACAACACTTAAGCCCCTCTTTATGATAAGCTGTCGAGGATGTTGGACTGTCTGCTGTGGGACTACAGAGAGACCAACACCGGGATTTAAGGTTTCAAAGCCACCTCAAATTAAATTAAATGCAGTGGCCCTCTAAATCTCAGAGCTCCTGTGCACTCTAAAAAACAATTGGAATATAAGTGACTGTGGGTTAAATGTCTGCTTCTGAAGGCCAGACACAAGTGACCCAGCCAGAGCATCGTCACTTACTCAGCTGCACTGTTCCCCACTCCAGTCTTGTATGGTTGGATCACCATCTCATTTCCCTGCATGCTGCTACTCTGAAATGCAGGGAGCCGTAAGTATCTGAGTGATGGACCTCATCCGGACGTCCTCAGATGTCCCAGACGCTCCCCTTTTTTGCCTTGTCTGCATCAGAGACAGTCATAAAAACAAGCACGGGCTTCTGAAGCAGCACTCTGCGTCAGGTCTCACCCACTGTCTGAACAGCTGAGCCTGAAATCCAGTTCACTTGTAGCTGATTGCTGGTATTCACACCCTCCTTCTCTTCAGCACCCATGAAACTTAATAGTGGTCTCGTCTGTGCCTGTTCACACTCGGATTTGGCCCATAAGTGTGTCTGACAAAAAACAGATAATTGTCTGCCAAGTCCACAACATAGAAATATGGAAACTTTAGAAAATTGAAGTGCTTATAACCCTTTGATGATCCCTAGTTGAAAACACTGCATTACATCAGTGAAACAGATATTGAACATGCAATTTAAAAGGGGTGGAAAGAGTAGTTTAGGGGATGGAAAAGTTGAAAAGTTCAGGTATTAACTTGGTTATACCACAGTCAGCTTCATTCCTGGACTGAAAAGTAAGTCACTGTAAAGTATTATTACATTTGTTTTACTTTTTTGCTTTGTGATTCCAGTGAATCAATATTGTGTTTATTTTTCACTCATTCTAGAGCCATACTGAGATCTAAGACATGCTTCCAATATGCAGCAGCTTAGGTCTCATATAAATATTTGTTTTGAAGCTGTCCCTCCTCACAAAGTGGTGGTAATAAATATTTGAGTCTAGTATAAAACATATTGGCAGTAAATCTATCGAACCCAGAACAAAACAACCTCCCATTAAAAAAAAAATTGTGATTTCTCTCTTCTTTTGTGGTTATTACCACCATCTTGGATAAGCCAAGTGTTGGAATCATAAACTGAAGTTTGTGTGTGCTGTTTTTTTGTATGTGTGCATGTGGCTTCACCTCTCACAGGGATTAACAGAAAGATCCAAGTCTTTGACACTGCCGCTCTGCATTGGTGGGTGCAATTTTCCCATCATTGTTGTGGAGCAGAATAGCCCGGGTGACTGGTATGGTCACCCTCTGTCCCTGTGACAATGCTTTAGTCATCCACACACACTACAGTAATGGCTGTTGATACAAAGACCTTTTGACGTCAGGGGGGAACAGCATCGCTCAGGCTCAATGCTGCCTGCACTCTGCGTCCACTTCCCTCAGACTGCCACTGCAGCAGCCAGCCCCTCCCCTCTCTCAATCAGCCCTGCTTGAAATGGTGGGGAGAGTCTTTTCTAATATGTGTGTGTGTGTGTGTGTGTGTGTGTGTGTGTGTGTGTGTGTGTGTGTGTGTGTGTGTGTGTGTGTGTGTGTGTGTGTGTGTGTGTGTGTGTGTGCTTTCTGCGGATGTGCGCTCATGCTTGCTTAATTGACATTAAGATCTATGAGCTTGGGTACCTGCGGCTGAAGGGGTTTGAATGAGAAACGGAAAACAGGAGGAGCGGAGAGCAGAGTGGATGGAATCAAGACGAGACAGAGCTCTATGAGGAGATCGAGCTCTGATGGTACATGAGGAGGAGGGAGGTGGCGATGGAAAGTAGAAAAACTGATCATTTCAGTTAAAACAATCTAATGAGCTCAGAAATTGCATCAGGAAATGACAACATTTAAGCTAAATGCCCAATTTTTACAATAACTAACATCCCCTATGATATCTAATCTAACGGCAAAGTATTGATTTTATATTGATATATCATGTAATGCTCTGCATTACAACCCCACACACACACACACACACACACTTGGAGAAGACACTGTGTGCTACCAACACAGACGTGAGGCTTCCACCACCTAATTACTACTGCAAGATAGTTCACACAGCAGGAGAGGAGAGAAAGGCTTAAAGAGAGATAGAGGGACGGGATGGAAGCAGGAGGGAGAACGGCAGATCAGCTCATACTGTGTGTATTAGTTATGTCGGATGCACATGGTCACTGGTCCTCAATCTGTGTAACGGTTTGACGCACATGCTGCCCATGCATAATGCAAGACAGTCCAGTAGCTTTAGGTGGCAAGGATGGGAAGGGAAGGAGGGACCCCCTCTGCACCACATGCACTGAGCACAGCCTCTCCCCAAGAGAGTTAGCCCGGGCTGCTGCACCCCCAACCCACCCCACAACTCCATATTCCTGCACTTCCTTCTCCCTATTTCCACATTCTCCTCATCTCTTCTCCAGTCACCCTTCCTCCTGTCACAGCACACGGCAGGCGCTCGTACGTCCAGCCAAGTTAACGGCTTGGCTGGACGGCTTTTCTCCCTCGCTCTTCCTGAGGTATTTATGAAAGAGCAGAGGCAGATTAGAGGCAGGATCGAGACGGAGAGGACAGAGGAGAATAGAGCTGTTTTTGAGACCCTTAATGAGAGGTTTCCTCTGATCAAAGCATGAGGAGGTGTACAGAGACAGGAGTACAAATCGCTACTTTAGAGGGAGACTGACTCACCCATGAGTGAGGATGAGGATGTAGTTTTTCAAGCTATCTGCTGTGACTGAGTGGTGCTTGATGATGCTAAGATTAGATATGCCGCCTCACATCAACACATTCTTGGTGTGGCTGTGTCGGCTGAGCAGAAAAAGCCTTCCCCGCCATAATGATCCTTCAGGGCCTCCATCATCCAAGGCTTGACGGACTGGACCCGAAGCTTTCAGGAGGATGAGCCATTGGCATTTGGCCACTTAACTGTACACATTGTTCTATTCGTACAGGCCATTCCTTTCCCTCTCCTTTCTGCTACAGAGGGAAATGACGCCCTTTTTTTCTGATTTATCAGTTTTAGGAGTGTTAATGTCAGATAATTACACGAAGTGTAACAAATAATGTGTGAAGAAGTCAAAGGATAAAACCGCAATTAACATTTTGGAGGAGACTTCTGTTGTGTGACTGCATCATGTAAGAAAGTCAGCGAGGGTATCAGCAGAAACCAGGGAAGCCTGTCTTTGTACAGAGGAGCCTACCCTCGCCATGAACACACTTCCCTGCATTCTCCATGCTGCAGCAATATATTTAACCCATTCAGTGCCACAATTCCAATGTCCAAGCATTGATGAGTACAAGATCCAGTTTTCAGATATTGGTAAAACTAAGATGAGGATAAAAAGTCGACCCTGGGCTAATTTAAGAAGGTTTTATTTGGGCACAGTTGTTAATTGTGAGAAGAGGTTACACCATTCTTGCTTTAAGAGAAATCCATAATAATGTACTAAAATGAAATAGAAATCTGTCAGAGGACATTCTTGGTAGGAGCATTTTGTGAGACTGCAGACTGAACTAACAATAATAACAGTTTTACTGATTTGATTCAGCCTCACAATACACAAAAAAGCAAGGCTTTGCTCTTCAAAATCTGCCCTTTCTCTTGCTGAACTCTACTCCTGACTTTTGTTTTAACATCTATAATTAGTCATCGGTCTAGTTACTGTATCAGTCCCACAACAAGGCTCAGACCAACGCTCCGGTCAAATTAGAGAGGCTTTCCGTCCGCACACGGGGTTCAGTTGTAACGGAACGTGCCCCGGAGCCGGGCTATGGTGAGGAAATGCGGAGACTTGGGGAGGATTAACACCACATGGCCTCATCGCAGCATCACCCAGCGAGCTGCCGCACAAAACACATAAAAACACCCCAGGAACGGCGCGGAGCTAATGAGCGACTCCTCGCAGTGAAACGCTCTCTCTCTCTCTGTCTGACAGATGAGCTCACGGCGATATCACACACACAGGCGAACACGTACGCGGCGAGAACCGCGCAGTCCGGTGCGTGGATGGAGAGCTGATCGCCCGAATTGATCAGTCGGAAATGATCTACCAGTGAAAATCGTGAATATCACGCATTTCCCTTGAGTGAGCCTGTCTATTTGATTTAATCACGGCACACGCGGTCTGCAGCCATGAACACACCTAACATCCCTGTTGTTCAGCAGATTGTCCACTGCGCCTGGGCAAAGCCCATTGTTCCGCCAGGCTCGGCTGAGGTGAGCTACCCTACAAGACCGACACAGCCCACGGCCAATTAGTGCCTCTAGAATCACTCCAGATAAATAAGAGTTCTTCTGATCTAGCTCTAGTAGAAAGGAGGAGGTCTGGGCTCTTACCGGCTACGGTGTATCTATCCATGTAATTTAGGACGTTCCCAAAACTGAGGATCCCGGCGGCAGCAGCCGGTGAGCGGCATCGGAGCAGCGCTGCGCGGAATTTCTGCCCGGGTTTGCAGGGGTCAAGGTCCGGGTTGGATTTCAGTCCGGGGCTCATGCTGCCCGACAGCGTGCGCACCTCATCCGAACTGCTGCAGCCCTCAATCTCGCATCCATCGCTCTCCACGCACATTTTCTGGCAAGGAAGATCCAGCGCAAAAATGAAAAAAGAAAAAAAAAAAAAGAAAGAAAAAGAGAGAGAGAGCGAGAGAGAGAGAGAGAGAGGGGGAATGGAGAGGAAAATAGTTCAACAAGGACCAGGCTGAGCGATGGTCTGTGATTTCAAATGAAATTAGTCGCGGAGAAATTGTTGTCTCAAGTCTTGAAGCTCGGGAGCCGCTCTTCTCGGGGACACATTTCTCTGCCAGTGTGCTGTGACTGACAGGCTGTGCGCTCCTTGGATTTTTTTTTTTTTTTTTCTTTTTTTTTTTTTCTAAGGACCAAGTGCAGGGGGTGTGATCTGGCTGCAGAGGCTCCTCCCCTGAAGCCCGCAGCGAATGATGAAGCTGCACCTGATACTGTGCTGCATATGCCGGGGAATTGCAACCGGAGCGAGGCTGGAAAATCCTCTCTGTTATTTGGAAGGGGGCTGACAGGGGTGGGAAATGGGTGGGTGGGTGTGACGTTATTTGTTTGTTTGTTTGTTTATTTATTTATCCATCGTCCATCATATCTATACGGGAGCAAAGAGTGCTGACTGAGAAAATCTTACTATTACTACTACTGAATATCCAAAGGCTCATAGAAGTAGGTCACTAACGCGCGTTGCATGGACACATTTAGAGATCAGAGGGAGCTACTGAATCGCCCCTGCTGTGCCAATATTTTTATCATTTTGTTTCTGTTTTCTGTTCCTATTTTTATTCCCACGCCCCGTCCTACTGACAGCCACCGCTTTTAAACTGTCTTCTGATCGAAGGCAGCAGGCTTGGAACCCGGGACTGTTCCGTCAAAGGTGAAACGTAGATCGCAAACACACTGCATCGTGAAAAACAACTGCGGCTCGGAGCGGAATGGAACCGGAAGCCAAAGAGCTCCGCGTGCAGGGACGCGTTCAGGTGTCAGCTATGGGAACAGGCAGGTCGTGTGGGCGGGGCGCCGGTACGTGCTCGGCTCAGTAAATAACACAACTAACCGATGACCAGTCACCGAATACAGGAGGAGATCGAAGGACGAGAGGGCCTGTGCTTTCCGGTTTCAACTAACTGTGCGGGAACTTCTGTCACGGTGTGAGGGAATTAAATGTCCAATAAAATTTCAGTTCAACAAAGCCCACTGGTTTCCCAGCACAACAGTGATCCCTGGCATTTAGCAGTTGCAGTCACCCATCCATGAGGATATAAAATGCACCATCAATAATTGAAGGTTCCAAAAACCTTTTATACTTATCTGTTCATAATTAAACACATCGTTACCATCCTGTGCTGTATAACTGCATGTTGATATCTTATTTTTATTATTTTTGTGGTGAACATGAAGGAAATCCCAACATTTGAGGGATTCGAGAACATAATAACCAATAGGTTTGATACCTTTGAACCTTATGTTGAGGCCAGCATCCATGGAGATGTGCTGAGCAAGTGGGACAATAGCTGCTGGGGATATACTACTATGACTTTGAGTCCAAAGCAAAGATTTACTTCACATTTGGGAAAACGTCATTGAAGAGCATTCTACCCATAACTTGGTCTCGGGTTAAATGTCAACCACCTGTCTGAACCTGAGCTTCTTGTCCGTCTCAATCTCCTGGGCATATGCTGGGATCACAAAAGATCTTCATCACAGCAAGCTGTTCAGGGCACAGCTGTCAACGGGGAATAAAGCTGGATGAATCCTACTATTGGACATGTTTGTCTGATCAGCCACAGAGAGCGGAGTGTTAAGGGAATTTTATTATTCTGAGCTAGGGCATGCTGATGGAACTTGAACAGAAAGGTGAGAGGCAGAGCAAGACAAGCGTAGCTGTTGTCGTGCGAGTGCAGAGTTCAGTGTATGTGTGAAAGGTGGGCGTGCAGAGGGGGCATTCCTGACAAGTTTAGTTTGAATTTCCTGAAAGCCAGAGGGGACACTGGCCAATAGATGCTTTTCCTGATGAACTGGGCAGCCTACTAATGACTGTGTAACAAACATCCTGGTGAAGTTTTATTCTACCTCACTGAAACAAAAGCATACACGCTGTCCATCCATAGGCCAGTAATCTTAAAGTCAAATAAAATCAAGCTTTTGGGCTGAAGACAGTCCGGGGGAAGGCCGATACATAGAAGACGAGGGACGCTGATTCCTGGCATCAGTTAGGGAGAAGGCCGGGCCCCTGCTATGCTCTGCTGTGTGAGCGTTTAGCATTGCAAGGGTATCAGAGTTGAGGTCTGAACGCATTCACATGCACTTAGTTGCCCTGTATTGTTTTATTTAGACTAAAATAAGAAAGTTTTCCTCGTAAAACCTAAAGCCCATTGAGGCATTTGTTTTGCGGAACTACTTTCAAAGCAATTATCTGCTTACTTTGATGTTTGAAAATCCCTTCTGTTTGAATATGGAAAGTATGATGTATAAGCCCCAGTAAACTGTTGTTCCTGTCTCCCTCTCTGGAGCCCCCACCTCCCCTCCCCTTTCTTCGGGATGTGTTTGATATGCTGGTCGTGTCTGTGGGACTCTGTGTGTTTTTCCATCTTGCAGAGTGGCTTGGTGGACCTGGATCTATCTCTCGCACTATTCTACCATGTGGCCTGGAGCCACTGAGTCACTGCCCCAGTCTTCCTTCCTGTCGCAGCTCAGGGCCAAGCCTCCAGTGCAGGATGGAAGATAACCTGCTAATCGCCAGGCCCAGTGCCCACAGAACGATAAAGCTGACGCATTCTGCATTCTAACATGTGTCTGCCAGTAAAGTTTAAATGTCCCACTGACACGTGTGTCTATCAGCTGTGCTGCTGCTACACATGTCTCCACCCCTTTTAGCTCATGAAATTCACAAGAACCCACAGGGTATCCAGCAATTATGTTGCCCATGTTTTTTGCTGTAATTTAGCAATAACAAGTAGATTACAGTGACCTTTTTTAAGCTTTTTCCATTGACCCTTCTCAGGGCAGCGAAGGGGTTAGATGAGGTGGAATATTGTCTCGCTTCTTGTTTAACTCGTATATAGATGACTTGTCCCGGGTTATCTCATCATTTTCTGAATGCAGATGATTTGGTAATCCTTCCTGCAGTTCTGCTCTTCAGCTGTCATAATTCCTCCAAAAGCTGCACACAGAGTCTGTCTGTACATTTTTCGGAGTGCGTCATTGAAAGCGATGATGTTTTCCTCCGATTGTTGTTTTTTTTAATGTATGTAAATATCTATTTAATTTCCTTTCTTTTAGGTTATTGTGTAAATGAAGGAATTTTTCAAATATACTGTAGTAATCACACAACAGTTTGTGATTCTCCCATTGTTTCTTTGATCAGTCAAGTTTACGTCCAGTTAAATAGGCTCATTTCCTTTTCCTGTACTAAGAGCCAAGTGTCCCAGTTTCCCAGAGTACACTATGTATGTTAAAGATCCTGAAGGAGGGAATGAACAGCCCCCCCCCTCGTCTTGATTCGGGACAAGAAAAAACAACCAGTTGTGTGTTGTCCAACCATTCTTATATATGGAGTACATTTTGACACCTCTAATATCTGTATACTTTGAATTTCAGAACATGGTGGTCTAGAGTCACATTTACATGATTTTATTCCCTTAAATATAGGCTTTGGTGGTGCCCTTGTCACAGTTTTAGTTAGGTTCACCAGATAGTGACTAAAACTGGACTGAACAAGTCCAAAGAGCAAATCCACCACCTCTATTGCCATCAGAAGTCTTATCATCCATGGGGGTTTCACAGAGTCTCCACCTCATAAAAACTAAACAATGCACAATTCTTATTCTGAAGCTTCTCTTCAAATACTATGGAGTAATTTGTAGTTCATCATGATATATCATACTGTATATTCAGTTCTCTGGCCTCTATTTCAGTTCAACAAACTGAATTCAATTGTGTTCTTGGAAGAGAAATGTTCTAGTTCTGTTTGACCCATATCATCAATTCATGCAACTGGTAGAAATGGTTGACTCAGTGGTTAGGCAATGAAGCATCCAACTGGACTCATTTCACACAGGCCAGTGAGTAGAAGAGACTCACTCCATTCATTCATAAGAAGTCCAATTGATAGTATTAACATAGCCCCCCTTCAATGGACTGATACCATGATGCCAAATTGCCAAAGTATTTGTATGTGCCTAACAAGGATCCTTCTTATGACTAAGCTGTTATCATCAACACGCTTGAAACTGTGGCTTTCGACAGTGAGAGCACGCTGCCCTCACTGATGTCTGGTGGCACTGGACCACCCCACTCTCTTCACATACATTTGTTTTTGGAGCCGGAGCCGTCTAGGCTTTGGTCGATCTTAAGGTGTGGGCTCTGCCATTCTGACCTTTTTTCATTCACTGTGAACTTCTGACCTCTGGACTATCTGTGCCAGACAGTAGCTTGCTGGAGGGACCCCCCCCCCCCCGGGCGAACACACACACACACACACACACACACACAGACACACACACACAAACACCTACACACACACACTCTTCCAAACTCAAGCAACAGAATGTCTGAGGGCAGAGCAGCTGAGGATTTGAATAGATCTGGGCTGAGGTCTTCAATCCATGGAAGTCTGATGTGTGGGCTATGCTGTATAGTGCAGCAGCGGGAAGCAGAGAGAGAGCAGCGACTAAATATAGTGTTCACAGGCAGAGACGGTATCTTTTATATGCTCGATTAATTATTTATTCGACAGCTCCATCCAAGCTGGACTCCTTGGTCCTGGGTCATCAGTCTCAGATGATCAGTCTGGGCGGTAAAACCTGCTCTGACGCCACTGTCTGCCTCGATATCATCATGTTGATCTCCTTTATTTGGATCATTTTCCTCCAAATGCATTCTCTGTGCAACTGAAAAAACTCACATCAAGCTCTGCCTAATTGGAGAAATTTGAGCCACTGTGTGGCTGAGACTGACTTGCAGATCTGCTTGGTGCTGTAGCTCTTATTTATAGTCTGCATGGGTCTTTGTAATTACCCCATTGCCATGGCCGTGTCTGTGAATCAGCTCTCTCCAGCCCAGTGGCCAGAAAGCCTCTGAAACAGGAATGCTAAATACATAGGACCAGAATATGCATATGCCATTATAAGGCAAACCTCAGATTTGGCTGCATTTCCGTTGCAGTCCACATTTGTATTCCCTGCTCCAGAAAATGTCATTTGCATGACAGTGAGAAAAGGCTTGGTTGGTCTGATATCCAGCCTATCAAAAACTTCATCATACACAAACAGTAGTAATCAGTCATACTGTTGATGTATTACGTAAAAATATCGAACACATTTTTCATAGCAAGCTGAAAATAACACATTTTTCCATATGTTGTTTTTTCTTCCAGTAATGTTTAATTCTTTGACTGCAATGGGCCGTTTGCATTTTCTTCCACCAAACCACTGTGTTAATTAACTCCAACAATTTATAAAATCTTGCATGTGTGTATGCATGTGTGAATCATCACCCCCAACAATCCAATCAACACATTTCATCTGTGCTTGTATCACCCATCAAATACACAAGGAGCTGTGTATTTTACAGAAGTCACACTAATACCCCATAGCGGCATATAAATTATAATCCTCTGATTTCTTTGGTAACACTTTCAACTGCTCGTCGTCTTTGCCCTTTACGGTAGAACAGGGAATGTAGATTTGTCCTTGTTGTCTGAGGTGTAAAGACAGGAAGGCCCACATGATGTAATTGTCCAAATAAGGGGCATTACAGAGGGTGGAGAAGGCTCTTCCTCTATATGATGTCATGTCACCGCACCAGTTAGCCGGTGATAAGGAGAGAGTGCAACTTCACACCCACAAATGTGGTCTGACTTCTCTTATCATTTTTCTGCAGCTGATCTGTGGAGGGGTGAGAATAACCCAAACATAGAATAGATAAGCTGTCTCTTCTTGTACAGTAAATATGTGTGATGCACATGAGCCTTTTCTGGTTATTATTGATATCAGGACAAGGTTCTGATTGTGTGCTGCTAAATTAGTGTATGTACCGGCATGTTGTTGCATGTGAATGCGTCCAAAACATGGCTGTTTTCATGACCAAAATGTTCCCCATCCCTGAGTAAACACTGACTGTATCCGCTCCCCCTGGCTCTTGGCCCCGTCATTGATCGGCCTGGACAATTTATTAGCCATTGTGACGGTTTCCTGTTCAGCCAGGGTCAACAGGGGAAACGGAGTGGTATGCCGATAAAGTGCTCAGAAACGTGCCGCACAATACCTATTGTGTTTTAATTGCAGGTTGAACTGTTACCTCCAGAATGTTTTCCACATACCTTTTAGTGTGTGTGGGTGCTTGCTTGTTATTCCACATACATGTACATGTCCTGCTGCCCAATCTATTCCCTCAACATACTGGGTAAACACATAACTTCTGGAAAGTTACATCTTAAGGCTGAAACGTTCAAAAACAAGAGGAAATACCAGTGAATTCCACAATAAAGCAATGAAACCTTAAACAATGGCTTGGCGTCCGTGAACTACGGCGTTCTTCTATCTGTAAATGTCAAGTTTCAGTCAACAGCTTCAGCACTTTAACGGGAAATATTTGGTCAGAAACGTCATAAATCATTAAATGAATTCTGGTCTTCAGTCAAGTTGTCCCTCTGTGCAGCCGTTGAGACTAATCAATAATATGATGACAATGCAGCCTAATTATTGCATGACCTTGTACCTGAGAATGACAAGGGCAATGACCTTTGACCTCCCTGCGTGGTTTACTCCGGCACAAAACAATGGAGACACGCAATGACATGCAGCTGTTAGGATTTGCCAGGGGATGTTAGACACCTCTGCAACAGCTGTCTGAACGGTTTAGAAATGGGTTGACAAGCGGCTGTCACACTGGGGTATGTAAATATGCCCTGTTTGTCTGGTCTGTGCTCGTCTTTGACAAGAGTGGCCAAGCTTAAGATGATGAATGTTACCACCTATCATGTTCTGTGAACTCAGCAGGGGTCACGGACTCACACTCACAGTTTAGGGTTCAGTGAATATCAAAAGTAAACACTCAGGTGGAGTGCAAGTGTCAAAGGCAGACGCTCATAGGGTTGTTTACCACGTTAACACATCACACAGACAACTGTAAGAGGCAGCTGTGTCAGTTTTATGAGGAGATCCTCTAATGTGTGCTAAAGTCCATAACTGCTGGATTTCAGTCTGTGCTGTGCTCCTGTTACATTTAGTGCATTTCTTACTGTAATGCAGCTGCACCATCTTGTGGACACAGTCAAAAAAAACAAAAAAAACTGAATGGGAAGAAAATGGAAAGACTGCACTTATTTTGTCAAATAGAAACGCTCCTTACATTGAGGACAACATACATGGACAACATTCTGAGTTTTGAGATACTTCCAGGGTAGCACCACTGAAATGGGACATAAACACAGAGATGGATTTCTAGCCACTGTTATAGTAAATAGAGAGAATAGAGAAGGGAAGTCCTGCATCTTTAACTCCGTTATGTGCATATGTTGTGGTCCATCCTGGGGCCCCTCTGGTCCTCATTAGGAGGCAGCAGCTGCATGCTGGCTGGGACATTCATAGATGGAGAGGTTAAACTGATGATCCTCAATATGGATAATCGGGGAAATTCAGCATATTCTGCCAAGGGTTTATGATCTGGACTGAGCTGGAGAATCTGCAGGCCAAACTGGCCATATTAGCATGGATGGGCATCAGCAAAAATCAGGAGAACCGTTAAGAAACAAAAAACAACTGGATCATGGTCATTAGGAATTGAACCCAGCTATTCTGAAATTCTGGTGTCAGCAAAGCAGTTCTCTTGAGGCTTGGCTATTACTTGCAGAAAGCTTAAGGTTTCTTCAGCTGTATATTTTAGAATGTAATGGGCAAATATATACTATATCCATCACCTTTTTTGATAATCTTGATTAGTCAGCTCATTTTTCTGTTTCTTTTTAAAGAGTTTCTTGTGTTGCCGGTGAGAAAAATGATGTATTCAACAAAAACAGCTGGGTGTACAGCAAAATGAAAGCCTCTCTTCACAAATTAACCTCTTACCAATCAATTGTGACTGTTGATGGACTGACTTGATCAGTCAGTGACATCAGGGTTTAAAAATAAAGATAAAATATAGTACAATATATATACTACAACATGTCTAGATGTCAAGCTAGATAGGTAGATAGATAGATGGGGAATGCTCGATAACATTTTGTGCTTGCAAGTTTATTGCAGTTACAAACAACATTTTCCATTCAGAAAATACAAGCATTTACGTTGCAAGTATACATGTATTTATAAGTTTACTGCACAGTGACCCTGAATGGGAGGTAATATTGTAATAATGTTAACAGGACAGGTAGTGACCTGTTTCCACTATGAAATTAAACTGAGGTGTTGTGATGAGAAAAGTACTGGAAGAATGTCGGTGTTTCCACTTTTCTTTTTTTTCTCTTTTCCCCTGTTAAAGAGATTAAATCCAAATCGAAGGTCTGGAGGGGTATTTCATTCTGCACGGACTGTGAAGCACTTTGAAGCATATTTGGAATTTTGTGCTGTATAAATAAAACTGACTCGACTTCAGCTGTACAAAATACAATTATAAGCCTGAGTGAAACATTATTAAAAAGGCATTTGATGGTCTGACAATGTGAATTTACACTTTTTTTTCTGCATCTGTCATCAGTGTCTGCCTGTAAAGTTACAAAAAAATTATCCTTTTAGGTCAGCTCCAACATTCTCTTTTCCGCACCAGTACTTTTTAACTTAACTTCAGATATTTACAGATAAATTAATTGCATTGTGGCTTTTTATCAGCTTTACTCCTTACTCCTGTTGCTCAGTTCTATGGAGGGCTCAGGTGCAGGAACCTGCTGTGGTGGGGGATCTTCTGGTAACACACACATACACACACACACACACACACACACACACACAGAGACACACATGCAAGCACACAAACAAACAAAAAAACAAAACAAAACATGTTTGAAATATTTTAAATTAAAGTAGGAAACAATCATTAGAATGACTAAGTGACCAGACATAGGTATATACACACACACACACACACACACAAGCTGGCGCAGGATCAGACAAGTGTATGTCCGACCACGTTAAGAGGGAACCAGCTGTCATCTACTAAGGTGATGTGCCAACTAAGGCACTGTATTGGTGCAGCTGCCCCATACAACATTGAACAATCCAACAGAATAGAGAGAGTGAGGTCAGCTCAGATCCAAATGAGAAAGACAATGTTGTCTTTATCAGCTTTAACCCATCTCTGCCTCTGAGTGGCCAGAAAACTAGACTGCCAGTGTGTTAGCGGGCATGTGTGTGGAAAAGGGGAATTTGTTCCCAACTGCATTAGGAGCATGGCTATCTTGTAGTAAAGTGAGCTGAACAGAGGGCTGTTCTTTAGGAAGGGCTGGACACGCCAGCGTGTGTGTAACGCTGACCTTAACAAACCAACACAATAGAGAGGACTAATCATGTGCTTGTGTGTACTCCATACAAAAATCCTCTACAGAAATACAAAATGAAACATTCTCAGAATATGTTGATTTTTTTGTAACCAAAGCTCAAAAGAACTGTAGAATTTGTGTGAGTGTTTCTGTTTGAGCCATGGTTGTACTGTATCACTATTTAGTTTTGGTGTTTTGTTGTTCACGTGAGTATAAAAGGACCATAACTATCCTTTTTCAGTACCTTCAACCAATTGCTGAGCTGCCTTCCTGTCTTCAGTAATGTAGCGGGAAGTCATGAAGAAAAACAGCCCACCCAGGATTCCCACAAACGGGCAGATCAGGAGGCTGTACTTCAGGCTTTGGAATGTCCAGTCATTGGTTGCAGGTTTAGATTGTTTTATAGCGTCAGAGATCTACCGGTGAGGACAGCACTCGTGCTCAGTGATGCACAGAAAAAGCAGCTTACACCAGCTCATAGAGGTACTATTGATGAATCAGTACAGTTAAAAGGACGTTGACTGTGGGAAAGTGGAACTATTTCTCACCGCTCCTATTAGGTAAGGACTCCCAGCATCACCCAGGAGATGACAGACTGTAATCTGGAGAGCCTCAGCTGTTGCCCTTCGGGTTGGTATAACAACATACTGAGGTAAAAAGCAACACAGAACAAAACCATTAGCTTCAATTTTCAGCAGACTGTTTTATATTTTTATTTCCAAACGCACCATTCAAACTCACCAGCAGTATATCAGCAAGAACCGCCCAGTTCAGTGATATCAATAATTCACCAAGGAAAATGAATACCTGAAATGAGACAGTTAGGACGACCAGTAAGCAAACTGATAAATAATCAATTATTCAATAATCACTGAATGAGCTAACAGCTTTTGAATTCAGATTTTTCCTTCAAAATGTCTTGTGCTCTACACTTTTTGACATTGTCACACATTCTTTATGAGCGTGTTACAAGTTTTTTTCGAGCTGTATTGCCTTTACTAAGCGACGTATCCAGACCAGCTACTACATTAAAAATCTAGCTCATCTGGACATATTACCTGAGTGTCTGACATCTTGACAAGAATTTAAAATTATGTTCAGTGGATTTGAGAAAAATCCCTCTGAAAAACTGAAGGAAAACATTCACTCTCAGTGCGCTCTTTAGTTCTAGTGCATCGTGTTGACGCCAGGAATCATTGGCCCTGCAACTTGGCTGGAAGAAATTCAAAAAGTCTACACCTGTGGGGTTTCCCTACCACATGGAGGGTCAGTTCTGACTTTGTCATGTACAAGTTTTAGACAAGACTAAATTGAATAAGTTTTATAAGCATTTAATATTGATTGACCCATTTGATGGCGGGTTTGCTATACAATATATATTGGTCATCTAATGGTCAGGTGGAGCCACATATGGATCTCATTCCCTTAAAAACCCTCATTAAAACAAGACTAAGAGTCATACTTATGGCTCCGTGAGGTAAATGCCACAGTCGGCATGCTTACATGCTCAAAGTGACAATGCCAATATGCAACAGGTATAATTAGCCATTTTCAACATCTTAATTTAGCTTGTTAGCTTGCCAACATTTGATAATTAGCAATAAACACAAAGTACAGCAGAGGCTGAAGAGAATGTGCAATGGACAACATAAAATTTCAAAGGGATGATGGCACTAGATTGAAAGTTAAGGGATCACTAGAGTTATTTGTTTGAGGGGGACATGAGTGTGTGTGTGTGTGTGTGTGTGTGTGTGTGTGTGTGTGTGTGTGTGTGTGTGTGTGTGTGTGTGTGTGTGTGTGTGTGTGTGTGTGTGTGTGTCAAATTACACGTCAATCCATCCAATTGTTGTCAAGACACTTCATCCAAAAAACAAAAATGTGAAACTCATGGTGGCGCTACAGATAAAGTCAGAGGATCACTAAAGTCAGTAGGATTAATCCTCTGGAATATCTGTTAAAAATTTCATCATAATCCATCCATTAGTTGTCGACATATTTCAGTCTGGACTAAAGCAGTTGAGCCATGCTTTACATTTGACTAGAGGACATCAGCAAAGACAGAGGTTTGTCTCTTACATAAGTAGCTGGAATGCTTGCTGATGCCACAAATATGGTGATAAAGAGGTATGGGGCCGAACCCAGCATGCCTGCTGCACAGATGAGTGGGTCCGCATTTGGCACCTTGTCCCTAAACCATCTGGATAAACCAGTGCCAAGACTTCCACCCAGAATGCCCGTCACCAGCGTCACAGCCCCGAAGATAAAACTGTACGGGGAGCAGAGGCAGACAGCATTATTAAAACTCCGTAGTGATTTTGAATGAAATTAGCTAAATTATGGGTGGTGCAGGTCAAAGGTCGTGCTGCACCTGGCGGGGGTGTCACGGGGCTCTCCAGTGCGCGGCATTTGGATTCCCTGAGAGACCTGAGCTCTGGATAGAAAAGTAGGCATCCAGAAAGCCAGAGCGCCGGTGAGGAAGGCCATAGCCGTCACTCCAAATGATGACCACACATAACTTTTGCTAGGGTCAGAGTAACAAAACAAGATTTGCAAATATGAATCAAAAGTAATATCTCCGTAAATTTAGGGACTATTGCAAAGTATTGCAGTAATAATTAGATCCCTACTGATACATCTGCCAAGCCAGTTTATTGTCTGGTATGAGCAGTATAGAAATGCCAAAAATATCGTTTAGACAGTGAAGCCACTACATAGAACGTCCACCAGAGAGCACCAACAAGTTTATTTTTCAACTGTAAATACCCCGCCTGGTCCTTTCATAACCAAATTTAAGGGATCATTATTTCATTCTCAAAATGTGTTGTTTTTGTTATGTGGTTGTGTAAAAAATGAATATCAGCTGACTTATTTTTATCTGATTTTTCAAAAATGATTCAAAATCAATATCTATCTTAGACTAAATTCCTGTATTGGCCAGGTTATAGTATTAACCCAGTATTAGTTTCCATGTCCTACTTTTTCAGAAGATACTTGACGTCCTCCAGGTAGGAGCTCTGCTCCGTAACTCCCAGTCCATGGGTTTCCGCAGCTCCTCTGGCCGGGTGAGGGCATAAGAAAACCAGCAAGACAAGTCCCACTACACCCATGATAGGAGTGATCTGATAACATGAAAAAAATGTTAAGATATCTATCACTCGATTTCTATCAGTTAACGCTTACATTACTGCTAATGAAGATGTTCTCACCCTGAGAGCCCAGTGCCAGTCCCCCGTGAGAGTAGCAATTCCTGCCCCCACTATGTATCCAAGACCACTGAAAAGACACAGAGTGGTCAAATCGTTTGAGCGATCATTATGACATAAACAAGCTTAACATTACATTACACCTGTCCTGTGGTATTTATAGAGAAAAAACCAAACCTCTTCGCATGTTGATTTTACTTTGAACTGTTTAAAGGACCATGATTTGGATGATAGATTATTTGCTAAAAAAAAAAAAATCACCTTACACTGCTGTCTTGCCTTTCCATAACTTAGCAGGTGAAAGCTTTCATTTTATTTCAGCAAACTATGAAACTTAACTTGCAGAGTGAGACTTGATTTTGTTGTTATGGCTCTGTTATCTCTGCGTAGCCCATATTGTCTTCCAAGCCTAAGTGCTGCATTGATCCTAGAAGCCCCAAAAGCTGAGACATTTAAGACAAATAAATTAAATTCACATCATCCTTTTGACAATGTATATGGTTGCTTGTTGTTCAGCTTTCTGTTTCGCTTTTCCAACAGCATTTTTTGTAAATAAAACTGCTCAGCTAACCCCTCAGCTGGCCACACGCAGCTGTGGACCGCGATTGAGTTGGTTTCTAACCTTCCGACGGGGATAAAGATGTAGAAGACACAGATCATCACGCTCCGTTGACCACCAGTAAAGAGGTCACCGATGATGGTGGGAGCAAGGGTGGAGTAGCTGGCCTCTCCTATCCCGACCAGGGCTCGCAGCAACACCAGAAGCCAGAAGAACTGAAGAGATCAAGACAGCGGTATGGAAGCATTTTACCATGGCTCAGTCACAAATACCACCAGGATCTTCTCACAGTTTAACATCCACCATTCTTACGACTAAGAACAGTACAATAAATATAATACTTCTTTAGTTCCAAAGTACACTGCAGAATACAATAGAACTTCTCTATTGAACTTCATGTTGAGGTCCATGTTATACACTAAACAAATTTACAAAAAATTTGGACATTTATTGGGATGACTTATTTAATATTTGCTTAAGCATCTATCAACATGGGCTTTGCATATTTGTAACCTTAAGGGTAAGTATCCAGAACCAGAAATTTCACTTCTCATACTTATTGCGCTGAAATTCAGTTCATTCATTTTCATTTGTTGAGTGAACACATGGTGAAGTTGAAAAATAGAGGAAGCAAAAACTAGCAGGAAGTATCACCTTGCGAGCTTGGTGCTTCTTATTTCTTATAAAGTGTATGTGAACACTTCTATTTCTCACTTACCCTCTCAGTCACAAAAGAGCTGCCAGCTGCAGTCACTAGCCACACACTCAAACCACCAATCATGATGTATTTCCGGTTATAGCGGTCCCCAAGGTAACCAAAGAGAGGAGCCAAAAGTAAGAAACTGCAGATGAAAACTGTAAGAGCATAAACAGAAGTTAATTTCTTCCTCATAATGTCGTAAATTGACTTCTTAAATTAGATTGAATGAAGAAAACCCACTCATTCAAATTAAAACTACTGCAAGAATGTGGTCAGTCAAAGCACAGTTATCAAACCAAGGTCACTGACTAATTTATTCTTTCTTTAATTTATTTGTCATACAATAACCAACAGTGTTTTGCTATTTACTTGCACCAAATGTTGCATAATTTAATGTTAAGTAATGCAGGGTAAAATGGGGACCTTAAAAACATGTGTGAGTTTTAAACATCCATTTCTCAAAGAGATGGTGTGTGAGTGTGTCTATCAAGTAGATGCATCATTATACCTGTTTGTAGGAGTCCAGCTGTACTGTCACTTATATCAAAGGAAGTCTGAATTTTGGAGAGGACACCTAAATGACAATAAAGACAATGTATGTGTAAGCCCCAACAAATTAGAAGCAGTAGATAGTGTTTGTTGACGGCTATTGTTGTCATGTGTACACAAAAGATCATCCAACCTGCTATTGTGTACCGTTCCATGTAGTTGAGCAAGTTGATGTAGCAAAGCACAGCTACAGCCATGTAGGCTCTTCTAGGTGATATGGCTGGTTTTTCCACTGCCCTTGGTGTAAGTGATGCCAGGCTGTTTGCAAAGGACCCATAATGTAGCCCAGAGCTGGAGCCCAGACTGCATCGAGGCTGCGGCCTGTCCTGGGGGGACGTCACTGATCCCTCTGACTTCATAGTGAGCAGCTCTTTCCTCACCTGGAAATGGAGGAGGTATGACTATGGTTTTAGACAAATAAGTTACCCTCTGCACTCTCACCAAGGACGATAATGCTGCAGCGTGTGCACAATTCTTTGGGAACAAGTCTTATTAGACAACTCAATAAAGCTCAGTGACAAGACTGAATTGTATTGTATACTGAGTAGGGGATATTCATTTTTTCAAGTTTTTCATCTCAAAATGAATGTCTAATTACATCAGAGAACAATAAGTGACTGTCTCCATCCCACTGTGAATATTTCAAGCTAATGCCACATGGTGAGAAGAGAAATGCATTTTTAAATTTTGCTTTTGAAGTCCTTTGCTCAACAAGTAATCTAGTTTGGTGGAAACCATTTAATGTGGTTTGCGGACACACTTTAGAAATCGTCTTAATGACACGAAAGGCATTTACACAACTGTGTAACAACAAATTGTTGCAACTATGTCAAAATAGCAGAGAAAGGAGAAGAAGGATTTTCAGAAGATATTTTTCAGTTATTTCACAGAACTTACATCACAAAGCATGTTTCGTCAGGTCACAGAGTAACAAGACAAGAAATGTAAAAGACATAATATTGTAAATAAAAGTATTTTAGTAGATAATTTCACATGTGGTGTTTTGCTTTTGTTGCATACTGGCTGCAACATTGTACTTACCAAAAAGTCACCATGCTTCCTGCTTTGACTGCAATGAGACTATTGTGCATAAAAACTTTTCTCTAAACAACTTAGTGCAATGCAGCTGCACTTTTAAAGTTTTACCCGCATTAACCTAAGACCTCGCTCTCTTTTATCACACACACTGACAGTGGTACACTGACAGATTCATATCATACAGGTATAACTCTTCAGCTGCCAAAACTGTCTCCATAAATTAAACATCAGATTGAAAAAAAAAGAACAGCCTCACGTACTCGCTGATGATGTCTTGTTTATATAGTCGTCTCAGTTTAGGCCATTTTTGCAGTTTTTAGAGGACGGTGTGGTTCTCAGTGTGTCTTCTGAGGCTTGAAGAAGCTAATAGAGGCCGCAGCCTTAACATGCCTTGATAGATATTAAGTTAGCGAAGGGACCAGCCCACTCTGGGTTGGTCATATGCTTTTACACAGATCCCTACTGTGATGCAATGCAGTAAACAAGCCGCATTTCATTTTCATTTTCCCTCTCGTCTTGACTCCGTTTTTTTCATTCTCCCTTCAAATAAGCAGGGAATTAAACGATAATGTTAGATAACATCATATGCTAACGGTCCGATTCGGGGAATAAGTTTGAACGGCTTTATTCACACCACTCACTCAACAGAAGGAAGGACTGAGAGAGTGCGTGTGGGTGTCGGATGGTAAACTAGAGATGAATGTATTGTGACTTTCATCAGTGGTTCGCCTCAAGTCAGTATTGCCCGCATGCCGGTCCAGACAAATAATCAAAAGCTGGTGTTGCTTATCACCCAAAATAACTTGTGACCTCTACTTGTGAATTGTTTGTCTTCAAAGTCTAAGAAATATGTGCTCTAAATTGAATCGAATTAGGTAATAGCGAGGATGACAACGTTTAACTGGGACATCCACTGAAAACTCCACAGCCGTTTAATCGCTGGCAGTGCTAGCACTGCTCTGCTAATTTGTCTTCTGTTTGATATTACATTCCCATGTATCAAAATCATGTAAGACTACGAATACGCTTAATAGCCTTTAAAGATTTTCACTCATCGCTCATCTCAGTGATCACTCCTTTCAGATCATTTACATTTTCTTACTTTCATCCTCATAAACTATTATATATCTAAAGCAGCCTTTAGCTGGCGGCCGTCCCGTGAGATAGCAAAGCGTCAGATCTTTAACACATTCTGACTCTGGGACCGAACGCAGAGACACAGAGGGGCAGGCTCGTCGGCCACCAACCGAGCTACATGTGTGGTCACTTGTCAGCAATCGCGTGCGATTCCTATCCACTTCCTCCTTTACTCATCCCACAAGGGAAAACACGCCGTCAGTCAGTGTGTGAGATTATTTCTCATCTTTATGAAGATGCAACCAAAGTTATACCTGTGGTCAATGAGAATATGTAAGTCAACATCATACTCTAAGAGATTATTTTGATGTTGTTTTGTTTCTCTTATTTTTTCCCAACACCTTAGGTTTTCATTTGTACTGTGGTGATTTTTCCCGATATTGGTATTATTATTGGTGGTGGTAGATTCACAACTGGTAATACAAAACTAAAGCCAAAGTAAATTTTGTTATCATTTTCTTGAGGGCTGTTGGAATCCTGCCGCCATCTAGTGTCTACTGTGAGTATTACACAGCCTATTCCTATTTGAGAAAAAATAATATTCTGGTAACCACCCTGAACTTGACAGCTATTGATTTCAGAGCTATATTGACAGTGAAAACTTAGTGTGAGCACCCTTGGTACAAAATGTCATCCCGTCTTTGAGTAATCTTGCATGTAGCCAGATGCAGCATTCCCTACGTTTATTCTTTGACATCTATTTAGGGGTTTACGGCTGCCTTGTCTGGTGATAGTCTAGCTGGAAAATTGAGGTTAATCGGAGACCAATGCTAGCTGAAAGAGTGAGCGGGTGGAAGAAAATAAATATTGAGTGGCGAGCAAATTATTCAGTTCAAAATACAGATAATATGAGATGTAGGGGGAGAAACTAAAAACTGGAGGGAATACTGACCAGATTACGGGCTGGAGATGGTCACTTGAAAACAGCACACTGCACATTACTGGTTCAGTGGTGAAGCCAGACAACTTTCATAGGGGTGGCCAGGCCAAGGCCAGTACTCTTGTTGTTGTGGCACAGAAATGAGTATCTTCAGTTTTGTCTGCTGGTATGGCGCCTTACAGACTTTAGATGTTTACTCGTGATAAAAGAGTTTGTATCTAAATTTTCTAGCTAAACCAACTTCTACTGTCCAAATTTACATGACAACATGATCCAGGCTGCAAAAAGTTAGTCAACAACAAACCATCCATGAAATATGAACACACAGCCAGGTGATTGTTACTCCTCCTTCCTCTGTGCAAAAACATCCACGTTAAACACTAATCATGTTCCATTTGACAGAGCTGGACATTTCCTTTTTGCCTTGGCTCTCAGGCTCAGTTCATTCATTCACTCTTCATATGACCCAACTTTAACATGTGCTTCACAGTTTGCGCGTCCACTATTTTTAAATTCACTGGATTAGAAAAATAAGTTGGAGGCCCGGTCCAACATCCTCCTGATCACATAGAAAAGTTGGCACAACTCAAAGCGCACAGACCCAGTCCAACTGCCGAATGTCGGCACCTCTACGGACTGACTGACTGACTGAATGATGAAGGTTCAACATCGGTCAGCTGGCTGAGTGTGTGAATTCCCCCACTGGCCGTTGCTCCTTTAAAATGAAAGGAACAGTTTCTGTTGCATCATCGGGGAGCGTTGACAGGCAGTGTTGCCAACTTAGCGTCTTTGTCACTAGATTTACTGACTTTTTAAACCCCTGCAGTTGTTATTATACAACACTTTTACAATTAATTTTTGGACACACAAGTCGAAATCTAGGACCATTCTTGAGACAAATCTGCCGAGGTACAGTATGGCAATCTATCAATCATTCAAACTTTATTTATATAGTGAAAATCATACATCAAACGCAACTCCAAGTGCTTAACATAAAAAGAGTTAAACAATAGCATAATTTTAAATAAAACAATTTAAATTGATAAAAACGTTGAAATGTAAACATTTATGTATCGGAAGACAATAGCTCCTAATTGGCTAAGTCAGGAGAAACCCCCAAAACTAAGTGGTGTGTCAATCCTTGCTTTGAGATTCCTCAGTGTTTGGCCTAATGCAGTTTAGTCTTTCTAATTCACAAAGTCTAAAACAGCTCTTAGATCAGGATCAGGTTTGAAGCATTTACAACAAAACCTGGAGCCTAAACTATGTATTTCTTAGATGAGTGTGAGATCCGCAGTGGATGGATGATGAGACGGCCTGTTTTTCAAGAGCACTCTTGACTGTGTACTTTCTCTCTCCAACAATAAATATTAACAATGACCTCACACAGAGGCTCGGGCTCAGAGGCCCCATGACCTTTTAGGCCCCCAGGCCCGTGTCTTGAAGGCCCGATTGGTAATTAACCCATAGAAATCACGGCCTCTGGCCCAGTTCCCTCATTATCTGTACAACATGAAAAAGTTCATAAATTGATGGATTTCGCATGAATACACATTTGTATTAACCACATCTTTATCATTCCTAAAAAGTTCAATAGTTATCCTATTAGCTGCGCTGTGTGTTGGTCAGTTTGAAAGCCAATGACATGGCCACAGCAGTAAACCTTTGTTGAAATGTTTCCCTTTTATTTTGACAACTAGGTTGTCTGTTTGGGAAATATAGAAAGAATTTAAATGTGTTT